>NC_045688.1:10935711-11085711 GCF_003331165.1 Xiphophorus hellerii | reverse complement strand
GATTAAATGTTCAAACCAACAAGGCAATTAGTCCCGTTTTGGTCATTTATTAAAGGTTTAAAAATTACAGCAGCTGCAGAGCGCCACAGCAATGGGGATTTAAGCTGATAAACAGTAAAACAACTTTAAACCATTTATATTCTGCTTTTCCTCACTTTCTGTACGCAGACCCGTATCCATGACAACCGACACAACATCTTTGTTGAGTAGAGAGTAATATATTGACCAGAATGTCCTCCACTGCTGCTAACTTCCTGCTTTTAGTCAGGTTGCAGTCAGACAGGTTTTCTACCGTTTTAGAGTCCACTTCAACCGGACCGAGACGTAGGTTTTTAGGCGGATCGGAGTCCAGTTTTTAAGTTTTGGAATTCAAATTTGCATCTGACCTTCCCGAAAAAATATAACATTCTAGACAAACGGATTAGAGTCTGATTCAGAACTCTAATCCTGGGTTGGTCTGAATGCACCCTTAATTAAAATTCCTTAGTGAAAAGCTCACTCAGTCGTAAAATGTGCGACCAAAAAGCAAAACAGAAAAAGGTTCAACAACAGAAACACGTTCACCAGCACTCCCCGTCTTGCATCTGGCTCAAGAGTAATAAATCTCAAAGCAGGATTAGACCTGTTTGGCAAAAACAAAAAATAAATTAACCTTCCAGAGAAATCATTGACTGCCTTTAAATGAAAAAATACATATATATAAACTTACTTACATTTACAGGGCGTAGTAAACAAAAACTAGTGTCACTGTCATAATTTTAAGAACTGCAGACTGTAAACGACTGACCTGATTTTTATTTCCCACATAATTAAATTTTTTTGGCTTGCTTCTAAAATGATTTCTACTGTTTTTATTTCTGCATTAATTATCCATCGTTTCCTTCCTCTTTTTTTTTAACGGTAATTTACAGGTGCTGTTGCTTTTTGTTTTAGGAAAAAATTTTTTATAGTGGACTAAACTAATTGGAGTAAAATGGTAGAGCAACTTGAAACAAACTAATGCCAAGTTTCCTTCCTACAAAACACTTCATTCACCTAAACAGAAAATGCATACCCTTACGCTCCTTTGTGGCACTGAATAATTTGACTGTATATACTTTTTCTTTTGGTAATGTTTTCAGCATCTAAAGAGGCCAACCATTCTTACTAATATAACAATAAAAGGAATTCAGCCTTTACTTTTTTTGACATACCTGGAGCTGTGAATTTCACAGGCCAACTTTAAATAACACCTTGTCACTGATTCAGCCTTTTATCCAAACTGATTTATCATTTTGATTTGGTAGAAGGTAAAACTGGATTTTTTTTTGCTGGACTTATTCACTTCTCACTTTGACCTTGTGTCAAGGATAATTTTCACATTTCAATGCGTCCTTATCCACAAAGGCCTGTTTGTTCAATTGAGCCTGGCAGTTGTGGAACTGTTACAAGTTTCTAGCATATTTTTCAGGTTGCGATTTTGAAAGGGAAAAAAAAAAAAAAAGAAGCAATTTGCAACAAATGATTAGGTTTGTGCTCGGCAATCAAGCAAAAGGCTCATAATCTGTGTGCATTCATCTTTTTTTCAGATCTGTGCCCGAGCCTTTGAATATTTTAATAACTGTCTCAGTTTTACCTCTATTTACGGAATACTGTCGAGTACACTCAATTACTTTATGAATAATTATTAATATAACTTGATTTTTGATTAAGTTAAAGATTTGTTAAAAAAAATGCCACTCATTTTTTCGTCATACGTCATTACTGACCCTAACCCCAATACCGAAAAATAAAGTGAATTTCTTTATTAATAATCAAAGTATGCTTAAGTTAAAGTGCAGCAGTGTAGTCAAACTACAGATAAACGGGAAATATTAACTTTATTTACAGACTGTTTCATTAGTATCATCCAGAAATGCTTTGTGATTGCGTTCTAACTAATTCTAGTCCCTATAGAGGGACTTCCATTTCACCAAATGCATTCCTCAGCAGACAGGAATTGTTTTGCTATGGTACAACTCAGTTCTACATTACACACAAAGTGTGGATTTTAAGAAACACACCCTTCCTCCCATTTCAGAGTTTAGAGAAAGGAAGTCGTGTGTTTCATTGCACAATTGCAAATGCTAATTTTGAGCTTTAACTCAAGTTTGGCTCATCCAGAGTAGCTACTGAAGCCAACCATTTCAGCCAGCATGTTTTGCCCTTTAAGCTATTATTTGGCTGGAGCTCACATTGTGCTTTGTTTGTTTTTTTGACAACACTTTCTAAAGTTTTACCATCAATCATTAAAAGCACTGTGTTATAGAACATACCCATCCGAAGCAGATGTCAGTAACACCTCCTGATGAAATCCATAATGTGTCAAGCAAATGAAAGGCTGCATCATTTAGTACTTGTCTGTCATCAACACTTGGAAGTCGGAGTCATCTGGTATTTTCAGAAGGAAACCAGATGGTGCCAGATTGTCAACAGGATGGATTTCGTGCTCGCAATTAACACCATCAGATGAACATCAGTGTCAAAGCACAGGTGATAGAGGTTCGCATGAGAGTAATCTTTAGAATGTGAGTTTATTATAGAGACGGTTCTGACAAGTGCAGCATCTTTGCATACATGAAATGATTAAATCTTATCTTTTTTTAAAAAAAGCAATCAACTTAGTTACCCTCACTTGTGCACATGCCGTTCCAGTCAGAAAATTACAGCAGGACAACACTGGCATCAATTTGTGTCCGTTCCTGCTTTTGCTACAGTTTCACCAAATTCAACTTCATATTTACATTTACACACAGGTAGAGAGAAATTGGTTCTCCAAAACCAAACTTTTAGACTCAAATGTACAACATTTCAGAGATTTTCCAGCAAACAATCTTAAGAGCATTAAGCAACTCATTAGTTGCAAACACTGATTTGGTTCACAAAGATGAACAAAATTAGTAAAACCTACTATTCTGTGCTTTAAACAGCTGACAAGTACCTCAGTTTCACATAAAATGTCATTTGAACATGTTGGATTGTCTATGTGAATTTTCTAACCAAAGCAGCATTTTTATTGAAGAAAAACCTACTAGAAAACATGCAGTCAGATTCACATACTGTACAGGCAGTTAGAGGACTGACTGAAACTTTGCATAGCAACTATTGTCTGACGTTATATACTTCTAATCATCATTTCCTGAGACCTTGAAACTCCTGCAACTTGTTCAGATAAAAATAGGTCCACATAACTCTGAACTAAGGGGAAAAAAATTTCTTCTGCGCATCTCAGTCATTATTATTTTCAAATGAACGTAGGTCCTGGTGGTTTTAATGAGTTTTTGACGTCAAACACGCGAATTCTCACCAGCACAGAAAAAAAAAAAAAACCCATAACGTTCAACAGAAATAGGAGGATATTACAAAAGGATACATTTATATACCAATTTTAATTGTATTCTATACACAAAGGACTTGCATCACAGGCAGAAGTCCAAGTTGCTTTCTGCCCACTAACTCAGTTTCTAATCATAGATTCCACTTGTGAGGCAGGTGGAATAGAGAACAGCGGGAGGGTTAAGAAAGGTTTTCTGTTTGCAAAATTATACCAACGCCCACTTAAATCGATTGTGTTTATGTGAGTTGTTTTTCTGTGAATGGAGAGGTGATGTTACAGGAACACTCTGGATGCTGTTGCCATGGTATTCAGACATTTTCACGCAGTCAACGAGTCCCGGACTATTTATAAATATTATTACTTTCCTTGAAATGGCCGTTGTCACGTTAAGAGCAAACACTTAAAATGAATTTATTTGGATTGAATTGGATAGATCTCTATAAACTAGCAGATAATTGTAAATGACAGGAATTTTTTTCTTTTTTTGTTCTTAAATTTTATGAGTTTTAACAGCTAAATATGCTACTTCTGGTTAACATATTTAGCACAAAATGAGTCAAACATACAAAAATAAAATACAAAATCATTTAGGCCTCATAGCCCAATGAAAGAGCACATTTTCCCTAATTAATCAGTGTGCATATTGCCCATGTGCAATTCAATTATAAGGGTTAAATTAAACAAAACTCTGAAAACAAACCTTTTCCTAAAGAAGTACCGCATTTGGGGTAGAAGCGCTGCAACAAAAGAGTTAACAGCTAAACTAAGTCAAATATTGCTACAAAAGAAAAAAATATATACAAAGTTTACCGCTGAATCAAAGGTATGTTATATGTACTGATGTATCTTCTGTCCCGGGGCTTCGGAGCATGCGTCGAGTAATACAGGAGGATTTTCACGAAGCCCATATGGAGGCTGGTGTTGATGGAGCAGGCGGTGACGTTTGAAGCCGCCAAGCTACGTGATTGATTCAGGAAGTCGTTCGTCAGGTGTTTTGGGGATCGAATTAATTGGCAAAATGTTGCCATTTTTCTGTTTTAGGATTTTATTCCGCGTGGGTTTGCAATTCATTGCAGCATCTAAACAATGCTTCTTCTCTATTGTGGCGGATTGTAAGCAACTTTCAGATGCATACTGCCACCTACTGAACATGAGTGTGTAGCAATACTACTTTACATCAATTGAATTCTATTTTTTAATTTTGTATTATGAAGATAAATAAATATTGCTCTCCTTAATCTATAAATATCTAAGTTTCCATCAGTTCCCGATATCCCTTTAAGACTCCATTCTTGATATTTCCTTCTTACTATTTTTCTCAATCTGTCCCTTTCAGGCTCATATGTTTTACAATTCGTCAACAAATATTCTACTTTTTTTTTTCTCTCCACATCTTTCACATTTATCATGATTTCTGTTCAGGCTTTTTGGTCAATGTCGGAAATTGCTATATTGTTAAATTAAGTGAATAATGTTGATTAACCAAAAAAGGAAATAATTACAGGATAAGTCATAAGCATAAATAAAACAATTGGATCTGATATTGAGAACTAAAAAGACTCAAAGTACTGTAGCAAAAGACAAGCTATGCATCAAATGTAAAATTAGAAGATAGTGTGAAAACTTCCACTGATTTTTAGATCAGACCAGAAGTGATATAAATACTAATCTCAATACATCAGTATAAGTCCCGAATGCACCAAAGAACTGAGCTGCAGCGCTGTGAAGGGGCATTTACCCCAAACATATTTTTCTTTATGCACTTAAGCAAATGAGCTGAGACACTTTGTTTCAGCTCACTGAATTAAAGACAAAAAAGCTATCCAAACAAACCTGACCCTGTGTGAAACATGAAACAGTGGGAAACCTTCACAGGAGTGGTAGGACGATAGAAATTATTCCAAGAGTGCATCAATAACTCATCCAGGAGTTCA
Source organism: Xiphophorus hellerii (assembly GCF_003331165.1). Lineage (NCBI taxonomy): Eukaryota > Metazoa > Chordata > Actinopteri > Cyprinodontiformes > Poeciliidae > Xiphophorus > Xiphophorus hellerii. Next base: position 11,080,422 of record NC_045688.1, on the reverse strand, counting down.
TAAAAGAACCCAGAACATCATCTAAGGCCCTGCAGACCTCACTTAATGAGTGTAAAATCAATGTTCACGAAACAACAAGAAGAAAGAGATCGGGCAAAGACAGCGTACATACAACCAGTGCTAACCAGAAAGAGCACAACGGCCCATTTCAAACCAACAGCGTTTCAGAAAACAGCCTCTCTAAAGTTGCATGTCAGTATAGTGGTAGTAGTGTCATGGTCGAAGGGTGTTTGCTACATTAAGGAGTAAGGAGTGGACTATTGGGTGTTACTGTTCAAATCAGGAAATCTGCTCTCTGCCAGAAAAGTTTATGCTAGAATACCAGAACAATGATCCAAGTGAATACATTGGTACAGCACTGTTTCTCTTTAAATCCAATGACATGAAAAGTTCTGCTTCAAATTATTGGTAAAGAAATAAGCTCTTGTGGTTTATATGTATTAAGGTAACAGCAGAATTTATTAAATTTTTCTACACTTGTCTTTTTAACATCAAACTTTTCAACCTTTTTCTAAGCAAGCAAGTCGTCTTTTGACACAGGAACACTTTCTAGAACTGTAAACTTGTTGAAACCAGGTGTGTGTATATCCACACTAATGTTAAATCAGTCTAAACGTTTCCTGTTTTAGTTCAATTAGGCTTTGAAAATGCTTTCTGCTCACTAAATGCCAGAATGACGTGTTGAATATTTTTTTGAGAGCGATTTTTATGGTTTACTTCTTTCAAATCAGACTTTTACATAGTATTGCATAAGTCATCACTAGTTATTGGTGAAGCTGACCTTTAAACTTCATGGCTTTGGTCAAATCTTTTGGGTATCCTTCCACAACCTTCTTCCAATAGTTTGCTGGAGTTTTGAACTATTCATCAAGACAGGCCTGATGAAACAGAGTCTGGTTTGTAGGACACCTTGTTTTGCACACAAGTGTTTGAACTCTTTTTCAGTTTAGAGAAAAAAGATCAGATTTGTAATGGCCACTGACTTTATATTCCTAAAGTCACTTTGCAAATTTAGTGGTATGCTTTAGGCGAGTGTCCATTTGCAAGACACATTTCCAACCAACTTTCTGCCTGATGTCTTGAGATATTGCTTAAATATTTTCACACAAGGTTCTTTCTTGAAGACATACTATTTATTGTGTGGAGTACACTAGATCCACCTGCAGGAAAACATACCTTAACACGTTGCTCCCATGTTAAGATTGTTTTCCTTAGGCATAGAAATCTTAGTCTAAACCTCTAAACTTGAAGAAAAGAAAAGAACATTCTCTCATTCTGGCAAATGGTGACTATTTTGATAATCCTACCTGACATAACAGGAAAAATAATGTCTGAAGAGGTGTAAAAATCTTTTGTTAACGTTATGCAAATCCCTAGTTTCAACTGTGCTTTGGATTTAAGATAACATTTCCTTTTTTTCCTCCTGTTTGTCTTTGCTTTATTGTGAACAGAATTTGCATTAAGAAGAGAATTGCACATTTTTGTATTTTGAACTGTTTTATTTACATAAATTAATTGCATGTGTATGTGCAAGTGGATGTAAGAAAAATATTTTTAAACTTTCAGCTTACTGCAGCAAATGAAACTTTTTCCTCGCTTCAGACTGAATTACAACAACAAATATATTTGCAGGTAGATATTTACTCTTGAACAATGACAAAAAAAATATAAAATTATATATTTATATATATATATAAATTCAGAAACATCAGCATAGATTCCAAGCTGAACACATTTTTGTGGTTTCTTTTTGATATCCTTATTTAGTGTCTCATATTACTTCTCCCAACATTCACATGTTCTGTTTTAGGATGCAGAAATTCACCTGTTGCTCTGCGGGGTCGGGGGCAGAGCCACTTTGACTTCCATTTTCTCCCCTCCATTTGAATTAATCTGTGCACAGTTATTTTCTCTCAGTCCTTTTCCATGCATTTGTTTGTGTCTACAGTCGAACCCCGGTGAGTAAACGGGACGCCTGGGAGAAATGGCAAACGACAAGAAATGTCTCAGCCGTCAATCACGAGGCTCCCCATACTCTCACGCTGCTGAGGAAGAGGAGGAGTGAGAGAGAAATCTAAAATGCTTCCATCCTCTTAATGAGAAAAGGCCTCCACGTGGGAGTTGGGAGTGCTTAAGGAACGGAACAGTGATTTTGAGACGGAAAACAAAGAAACAAAAACATGGTGGAGGGGGAAAAAAACAGCTCGCATCTTGGTGTTTTAAGGATTCTCAGGCAGTGCGTGAAACCTCCCAGCCGAGACTTTATCGTAATTAGGTTTGTCAGATGGCCTGCGCCAGGGGAAGTTATTACCTTAAATAGACACACCAGTGATACGGATCCTGGTTCTTACAGATGTTTGGATGCCTGGTAAAGATACAGCTGGCTGACACCTGTGTCTGCGCTTTTCCAGCTCCGTGAGCCTGATTACTGATGCAGAGTTAAAATTGATTCATTGGGAGTTCAACAGGAAAACGCACACACTCTCAAAGAAAAACTGAGCTAAACATAGGGTTTATTAAAGCTACATGCTGTTCTTATGTTTGATTAAATGTGAAAAAAATTTGACACAAAATAAGTACGGAATATTTTATAATGTCAAACAACTCATTCAGAAGTTAGATTTTAAAGTAATTTTTGAGTCAAATTTCTGGTTAGTTTGATTACATAGTTCAAACTACAACTAACTTTAAAACATAACCTGGGGCAAGTTTTGTTTGAGGGTAATCTGTGTGTTCAGGATAAAAAACAAAACTCTCTTAAAACAAAAGGTTAATTAGTGCATAACGCGTGTAGTGGGATGCCCTTTAAATGGAGGAGCTGAAATAAGCGGCGCTGGTTCTGGTACAAGTTAAATTTCAAAATTAATGCACAGCATAAGATGTCATATAAATTGATCTCAGAAATGCTAAAAATGTGGCAGAATAACCCAGAGATAAACATCGCTAGATTATATGCGGTTCACAAGATATTGAGGAATAGAAGGAAACAATAAGATTATGGACTGAAATTACCTATTTTTAAAGATAAATGTAGATTCAAATAAGCTTAACTGCAACAAACACCATTAGCTTTAAAGATGCATATAGTAGTCTAGGTTTTATAGAAATATTCTGGCAAAGAAATGAGTCAACTGTATTAACAGATTTTGTTTACCATCTTATTTTACAGTCTCACCATTTCTGCTCTTTTCCTCCCATTTACAGATCTTTGTTTTGAGCTAAACTCCATCTGGCATGAACCATGGCTGCCATTTCATGTTGGAGCATGCAAATAAGTAAAACAAAAAATGTTTTTGTGCCTGAAGTAGATTTAAATGAGCGTAAAAAGAATTATTTTGGCATAGAATATTTCAAACTTTTGGGGTTATCCCCAGTTTGTCACAAAAAAATAGCGGAACTTTGCTTGTTTTGATAAAATAAACATCCCAACAGTGTTTAGCATGTCATTTTTATATGGTCCTTTATATTGAAGCAGGTACATGTGGAAATGAAACTCTGCAGCATGTACGCAAATGCACGCCCATGCAAATTAAGCTGGTTAAAGATTTGCCACTTATCTGATAGAGCTGTGTCAGAAAATCCTAAATAGTTTATGTTTACCCTGCAGAAGACTACCCCACATCACTTCTTCCAGTTGCAGCAAATGGATCAAGAACATGTGCCTGAATTGAAGCCTGTGCTGCTTTTTGTTTTCCAAATTGTTTTTGGCAGTACAGCAGAGTTGTGATTAACTGCACAGTTGCTCCAACACCTGTGCCAATCAAATCCATCTTGGCACATGACTGATATAAAGCGGCTCCCGTCGCTGAGGCGTGGTGATTGGTTTGTCATAATTGATCCAATAGGAACTGAGGTCTTGTTCATGTTCCTGAGCCACTGAATGGTCCAACGCTTTTGATAGTTTAATTCATTAGGATAGCAAAACACTTTTTTGGTAAGGCTATAAAATGATGACGAATAAGGTACAGTGTTCAGGTTGTTTTAACTGTGTGAGGCCCTGTTTTAATTTTAAACTTCTATTTTGTTCCACACCAATGGGTGTGATTTCTTTATAATAAATGTGTGCAACAAGCAAGTCAAAACAGTGGCTGTAATATGTGATCAATAATGCATTTTTAGTTTGAATGTTGTAAGAACATTTTTAATCTCCTGTGCATCTTCTCCATATGCTCAAAGGACAAACGACTCAGTTGTTTTGCACTGCTATTAGCATTGCTATAAAAAGAAGATTAAAAACCCCTCTGTGCTTAAAATGTGACTTTGCTAGAATTAAGATACTCATTTTCTGCAGTGTAATGCAGAAAAAAATTGTTTTTTTGTTGCAAAGTACCGTTTGTAAGTAAACAGAATATCAAATCAAGGTGATTTATTAGCAGAATAGCTAAAGCTATAAAGTCTGCAAAGTTATATTGCTGAAAAACGTTTAGCTCCCATTCTATAATTTGGTTTTAAAAAGATCAGCCTTCAATATGTTAAATATACACTAATATACACTACACTATATACCACTTAGCTGTAAAAGTCTGCCCACCAAGAGATAAAATCCCCTATAAATTCTAGCAAGTGATTAATCTGACTAATAAAGCAGGAGATAACACTTACAAACCCTTGTCCTTCTCTTTTGGTATCATAACAGGACATCTGTCGCTGAAGGCCCAGATTATACATATGCAGCGTTAAGGTCACATGTTGACAAGATTTTAGGGTACAAGGGTGATAAGTCTGTGGCTAACACCTCTGAAAGCAGCTGCTGTGCTGACTTACGCTGTTAATAGCTGCTGCGTTACTCTGCCTGCATAGTGTTAGCATCTGGCATATGGCTCGCTAGAAGATAGCTGCCCTTAATCTTGTAAAGGGAAGCAGAGGAAAGGGGATCGCATTTGTTTTCAGAAAGAAGGAACTGTGGGGGCTGCTGCGGAGAAGAGGATAACTTGACAGAGGATAAATGGCGGAGTAAGGAAGGATGAGAGATTACAAACTGACGGTATCTCGGGCTTGAAAGATTCATACAAAGTCATGCATCTGTGATTTGGTTTCCTTATGTTTTTCACACTCTACATGTGGCTTCATGCTCCCTGAAAGGACTTGCAAATGGGGTGATGGTGGAGCAGAGAGGGATAAAAACACCCCTCCTGGGTTTCAGCTTGCTACATTGGTAGCCCACTTTGTCTCTGATTGCAGCTTGGTGCATGTGGTTAACATCTGTGGTAGCATGTGGCTATATAAATATTAACTAGCACACTAAGCTGTGCGGAGGGAGCAGAGGAGGAGGAGCAGGAGTCTGAACAGGCCCATTGTGTAGCTGTTTCTAGTTCCTACAACTTCTGCACAAATTTACTAAATTGTTCAGTTTATTTTTCAGTTTAATGCAATACTACCTACACTAGATTATTAGCAAAAAGCACTTTTTAACATTATTGTATGCTGCGCTTTAAAAATGTTTTATTGATTGATACATTTTCCAACAAACAGAAACTTTTCTCTATGTGGTTGTATTTTACAAAAAGACAGATATTGTTTTATATTGTTGAATAATTATGGCTATAGAGAAATGTCTGACTACTCACAGGTTACTTTTGCTGGTAATTATGACTAAATATATATACATAATTAAATTATTACATAAATTAAGAGGAAGATGTGTTGGCTGTTTTTCGGTCCTCCTATGCTACTTTCAATTCGTTGTACACCACTTGGGTTTTGAACTATTCCCTTTATTCTCTGAAGATGGAAATGATAAAATCCCCAAAAACAAAACAATCCTACAAAAACCTGGCCGTCCAGCTGAACGTAAAAACTAAGTAAGATGAGCATTGGATAGAGAAGCAGCAAAGAAATCCATGTTAACAGATCTGCAAGTCAGGTGGGAGAATCTGGTAACAGTACAGTAAGTTAAGAAGTGAACAAATCTGGATTAGATAGCAAGAAGAAAGGACATGGTGGTCCTTTCTTCTTGCTTTATTATTATTTTGATCAAAAGGAATCGGGAAACTGGTCAGAGTTGATGGGAAAATAGGCAAAGTCAGATATTGGGCAATCCTGGAAGAAAAGACGCTCTGAACCGTGAAAGACTTCAGACCTTTCAGCAGGAAGACAAACAACAAACAACCAGCTACAACAGAATCATTTAGATAAAACCATATTTAAGTTGAAATATGGCCCCCCAACAAAGTCTAGACTTAAATCCAACTGAGAATCTGTGACAACTTTAAAAGTGCATCTCTCCATCTATTCTGACTGAGCCTTGATGTATGATGCAATAAACAATTGACAAATTTTCTTTCTCCAGATGGGGAAAGCTGGCACCGACATACTGCAGACGACTTGCAGCTGTAATTTCAGCAAAAGGTAGCTCTACAAGCTTTGCCCATCTGGTGAGAGAAAAATTACCAATTGACTCAGGGGAACTGAAAACAAACGCATTAAGAACTTTAATTTGTAAAAAAAATAAATAAAAAAATGCTTGAAAACAGCGTAAGCATCTTTATCCATATAATTATTCACCACATCTATAGCAGGGAATCCTGACGTTTACAGTTTACATAACAAGATATATAAAAGGTTCTAGTACCGTGATTACCACAAGGCATTTTTAATTACTGTGTTCTAATTGTACGTCTCCGCCTCACTGATTACATGCCACAGTAAGAGCAGATGTACATGTTGTGCACCTGACTACCACCACTGAGTTCAGGTGTGGCAAAAACCCAAAGGTGTCTGCTACACCAACTGGAGTGACTCACCTCTGCTAATACAGAGGTACGCACCATTTAAAAATAGTGTACTTTAGCAAAACGAACACCTCTGTGTTCATGTGATGAATTTCTCGTTATGTGTCAAGGTGCAGGAGGAGGTGACTTAAAGTACAGAAAATATCCATATATCCAATATCCATTTTTTTAAAACTAGAACAAAGTTTCAGGAACAAAAAGCAAACTTTCAAAAAATACATGAGTGATTTCTTTCCAGCTCATTTGTTCGATCCAGCTGCGAGAAAGACATTTCTGCTTCCATGTGCTTGACAATAGAAAATAATTTTAAATCACCCGTATGTCTCCCCGATGATAAACGTAATTGCTTTTCAGACTCCACTTTTCCAGTGAGTTGCTTGACAGTGGAAATTGAGCCGATACACAATCTTGCCCTCCGTCGCACATGTGTGTTTCTGCCTTTGGTTTGTCACTTTCCCTTATTGCGCGGTACATTAGTTGACTTTGTTGCAGTTACTGATGCTGACCTTTCAAAGAATGTGTCGGCAAAGATGAGGAGAAAGAGTGAGTGGCTAAGGAGGTTGTCAAATAACGTAAACTAGTTTTCTAATTATTTAATTTTTATCTTTTATACATTTGTATTTTTATCCCAAATTTCTGTGCATCCAAAATTAGGAAAATTTAACATTGAAATTAGTTAATGATACTACAAAAGTGACAACCTAATACTCAGAATTGGCAAAGCCAAAGCATTACAGACTCCTCACAGTCTCTCTGTAACCTTTTCGAACTGCTGCCATCACATAAACAATACCACAACAGTGGTAGCACCAAAATCCTATACATATTTCTGTCTAAAATATTGCACTACTGTGCAGTGATTTAACCAAATTTTTATTTAATATTTCCTTTCTGTTCATATAAAAGTGGAAGGAAGTCTGATTTCAGTAAGTCTACAGTCAGTGTAAAGTAGCACGAAAATTTAACTGGCAAGTTAAGTTTCCTGTCAATAAAAAACTTTGTGTGATTTAGAAATTGGGTTTTGTTTTCTCATCAATAATAAATGGGGTAAAGTCACACTCCCAAGACAAAATCTAAAAAGGGACAGATAGTTAATTTTCCCGGTGGCTCTCATGGGAAACAGGACAGAATGAAAAGCTTGAATTTAACTCGTTAGTTTATCATCACAAGCAATAAAGTGATTTGAATAGGTTGCTTTCAGTAACAGTAGACGTCACCTATCATGAAAATTAGAAGTAGAAAAACATCAAATTGAAACCACTTTAAATATTAAAGAATTTGGGGGGGGAATGCATGTTTACAGCTTAATTTAAAAGGACAACATTCAAAACAAACACTACATTAAGTGTAACTAGTCTACCTTTTACTGTGTCAGGGTTGAATGAATGTGTCACATTGACATACACATCTGGATTTGTTCAATTTAATCACTGGCAACATGTTTCCGCAGTGTGTTTCTCCTCATGTGAGTGGTGGTTTTCCTCTGAGTGATGAAGGAAATTCTGCAGTGACCGCAGCTTAAAGTGCTTTACCCGTTGTGTATCACACTGCAGGTCAATAGGTTCAAGCCAGACATCAGCAGGTGCTTGATCCGCATTGCAGGTGAAAAGAGAACAAACATCATGCTTGGTGAACTGTTTCAGCCTTCAAGTAGCCTTGAAAACTAACCATGCTGTTTTTGGGCCAGGAAAAAGCTACTAAAGAGATTATTAGCTGTCAGCCAGCTCAAGAGGAAGTCAACCCGTCTCATGACAACCTGGCCTAGCCTGTAGATTTTACTGGTTTGAACTTTGTCTTTTTGTCTTTTTTTTTTTACTTTCTGAATGACAGTAAATGCTAGATGCGAGTGATGAAGGTGTTAAAGGAACTAAAGATTGAATGAAAACCTTCTATTTCAAAAACCTTGCTGACTTATTTTTATTGCTGGTAGATTTTTTTTCTTTAGTTCTTAGAATGTATCTGGAGACTTAACAAAAAAGTAGATCTGTATACATTTTTAATTCATAAACTCCAGCTTCAAACCTCTAATAGAGATTTCTCATGGAATAGCAACAGATTACTACTAATATGTCAAAATCCAATGGGACAGGACAATGGGGAAAAAATAGATATACTTGCAAACTACTCACTGAGCTTTACTCTGGAGATAAAAAATAAAAAAGCATAATTTTGTATCAACACATTTTGGCACAGACTCTAAATAAAGAACAGATTAAACAACAAATACTGCAATGAAATGAAAACAAAAGAACAGGAAAACTAGACTTGTGCTATAAGAAAATAATTTGGAAAGCAAATTTCCAAAATAAACAAAAATAAAGTAATATTTTTTTTGTACGAAACAGGTAAAACACACAATTTTACAAATCACCCATTTCTTTGCTCTCTCTGTTCTCCAAGATTGTAAAGAAATATTGTTTAGAGAGACTAGATGATTCGGCAGAGAAACAAGATGCTTTCAGACAACCAATAAAGGCTTTATCAATTTGTGAAAATAACTGATGTCATCGATTATAAAAATATAGCAGACTACAAATTCACAGAACCACGTCATTGTTTTTTATTACTGCAGAGCACTATCGGAAGTTGTGGAGGTCACAATTGTGTCCACTGTTGTGTGCTAGCAAGCTAAATCTAGACCACACCTCTGCATCAATGGCAATGCCTGAGCGTTGACGCAAGCACCATGGAGCCATGTGCCAGCTCTAGGTCAGCAGGTTTTGTGGTAAAACATTGGGCCCACTGCAGTGATGTACTGTAACTGCTTTGAGCGTCGGTTTTTGCCATTGACATGCTTGTTGCTCCATCAGAGCAGGTAAATTACCTTCAATTTTGAACAGTTGTGTTCTTTTCCCCCCCCACAATCAATGATACTTTGAAACTGAAAAGAAACAGAACATAGATAACTGAGCAATCCCCACTCAGAGAAGTGGGGGTTGCTATAGAACGAGTTCTGTTACAGTGCGTCACACATGCTCGGCTTACCTTTCATTTAAGTCTAAATTGGGTAAGATACATCGATGACGAATTAAACAAAAAGCAGAAATTTTAAACATTTTCAATAAAATTTTGAAAATAAATAAATAAATAAAATGCTCCAGCGCAAATCCAGGAGTAAATCACCAGCTGAAGCTGTGTGTCTGGACTGGGAGCCAACCATCATCGATCACATGATTTATGGGAGAAGAATAAAGGCCTCTAATTCAGGGCTCATTTTTAATTGCTCTTTATGCTCTGCTCACCACTCCAAGCTTCAGTTCAAGTGTCTCATCATTACTTATGCCCAGCCTGCATTTGAGAACCATCAGCTGTCCTTCACCTTCACCTTCTGATTCACAAGAAACTAATTTCATCTCTCGGGTCCCCCACACTTAGCAACAACCATGATTCGCAGGGGAGTAGTCATTGGGACTTGCCATAGCAATGCATAGGACAGCATAAATGCAGTACACTGCATAAGTATTAAGCTGAAAAATAATTACAATTGGAAATTGGCTTAGGGCTGCATAGTGGCACAGTAGGTAGCACTGTTGCTGCAAAGCAACAGTGGGGTCTTTCTGCATGGAGTTTGCATGTTCTCCCTGTGCATGGGTGGGTTCTCTCCGGGTTCTCCGGCTTCCTCCCACAGTCCAAAAACATGACTGTCAGGTTAATTGTCTCTCTAAATTCTCCCTAGGTGTGAGAGTGTGTGTGCATGGTTGTGTGTCCCGTCTGTCTCTGTGTTGCCCTGCGACAGACTGACGACCTGTCCAGGGTGAACCCGCCTCTCGCCCGAAATGTTTGCTGGAGATAGACACCAGCACCTCCCAACCCCACTAAGGACAAGGGTGTTAGAAAATGGATGGAAGGATGGAAATTGGTTTAGAACAGTAGGATGCTATTCCGTGCTTGTGATAGAAAACAAAATGCTAGTAGGTCAACATGCTAGTGTTGACCTACACTAGTGTTTAAAAGATGTTCTGACAATGGGCTAAAGTATTTTGAAACCAATAAACAAATTTATAGTGATAATGAAGCATATTTTGGTTAATTAACTTGGGGAAATGATTATAGAAATTAAACATATTATTGTGCTAGCCATTTTCAGAGCATTACTTTAATGGATTAAGAATGTTTTAAGAAATGTTTGAAAAATCTGTTATTGATTAAGTTATCACTAATCAGTAGAAGTACTCAGGTGGGTCTGAGATGTGGGATTATAATGATTTTTCTAAACTTGATTTTTGTTTTGATTTACATCCATTTAAAATGACTTTGAATAAAACTTTAAATTCTACTACCAGTAAAAGGCCTAGAGAAAAATTGGTGTATTTTGAAAATGTCTGGATTTGTTAAGTTATACGTTGACATTATAATTTCTCCAGGTCTAACTCTTTTGAATTTTTGTTTAAGGAAAGCATGTAGAATGTTTTAGACAAACAACCAGTAAGATCTAGTTTGTTCTATAACAGTAATTTAAACTGGACTGTTTAATTCACACTGATATTCATTGTTTTGATGGTAAATGTAAGCTATACAACTACATCTTTAAGCTTTTGTCATTGTTTTGTTTTTGTTCAGTCTTATATTACAAGATTAGATTAAAATGAAGATCTGCATATGCTTAACATTCAGGGCAAACACTAATTTAGAACCTTGTCTTTTGAAACAGGTGATTACAGGGTTTCGGTGTTTTCCATCTGTTGGAGGTGTAGTATATAAAAATAGAAACGTAAATTGAATGGATCACATCCACCATTTAATGAAAACTGGACAAGAAGGAGATAAGGCTTCGCATGATGAGTTGCTCATGGCTTTTTACACACAGACTGGCCTGGAGTTCAGAGCTCCAGGCCTGACTCTGAACTCTACAACAAAAGCTGTTGTCTCTGAAGAAGAGTGCGACTGCTTGGAGAAGCGGTTTCACATTTATTTCGACGATAGCAGCCACAGATGGAGACGAGCGGTGGAGAATTCACTCGGACACATAGTGAATTGAAGATATTTGTGTTGAATACACAAATGAATGATGCCTTTGGAAAATCTGATCTCTGTTTTGTCATTACAGTTTTGCAGCTGTTTTTCTGGTGTCCTGTGGATGTGGTCTCATTCAAAGTCTGCGTTCTTTGATAAAAGATTAAAGTAATTCCCCTGATGGAAAATAACAAAGCCAAATTTACTTTTTTTAAGTTAAGCCATTGTTTGATTATGCTGATACTGATGAAGATGACACTAGAGAATGTTGTACTTATGTTTCTGATGCTAATGAAACTCATTTTGATGACGCAATGTCTGTCTTGAAAAACCTGCAACAGGCCATGTCACAGGATGCAGTTCCCTCACGAGGAGATTTTTTTTGGCTCATATCTGGACTATGGTGGCATCTGCTGTTGAAATTAATGATGCCTCTTCTTATTATTCTTTTCTTGTTTTGTATTTTTACTGCCTGGATAATTCCATGTTTAAAATCAATGATAGCCAAAACTGTTGGAAATGTTATGTATCAATATCAACTTGTTGCCTCCATCTCTGAGGGAAACTCTGATGTCTAACGTTGTGACCATACATTGAAAATGTACCAGCAAGAAATGTATTTCTGATGTCTGTGTTCGACTTCATAAGTAATAATATGAAAAACAGGAGGGAATGTTAGAATAATTATCTAAGTTCATTTACTTGTGAGTTTATTTGAAAGGTTATGTTTTCATATTATTATTTTGTGTGTAGTTTATTTGACTCCTTTTCTTCTGTGAAACACTATTAACCATTTTTAGGCTGTTTGACTGGAGGCTAGAGACTTTGCACATTCCTGTGTTATCAGCTCCATGTGTAACTGATTAGTTGTGGTCAGCCATGCCCTTTTAAGGGCATGCCCACAGAAGGTTCCAGAACACCCTGTAGAAAAAGGTCATTGGTCAAATTCTTTGTGTGACTATGTGAGAAGGCCCAACCTCCTGCCTTGTATTTTCTAATAAAGCCAAATGAAAGAAAGATCTGGCAGAGTTGATCCCAGACAGTGTTTTACAGCGATTCTTCGCGTCTGCTTTCAATTCTCCTTTCTGCAGAAAAGACAATTATGCCTCTGGTTTGAATCTTTGCTAGATAGGAATTAAAATAAACCTATCACTAAGCTTCACATTTCTGGAAATTTCAGCATTCAGCAATAATTTCCTATATAAAAGTAGATTGTGTTTTCATCTGCCAACTTGTTTATCGCTGCATACTCCTGTTTTCCGGGATGATGTCCAGTTTTAAACTTTTTGCTTTTCGCTGATTGCCAGTAATGGCTCCAGCTTCCGTTGCTGTCAGCGCCAAAACCAAACACATGAACCTGGGAAAAAAAAGAAACAAAGAATATTTTATACATATGTGGTAGAATGACCTAATGGGTAAGTGCTAGCCAAAGCCAAACCCAAGTAAGACTTGAAAATGTAGATAACTTGCAAAGACAAATAGGGGGGAAAGAAATCTCTCTCTAGGTGTGTAAAGTGACAAATCCCTCCCCAAAAATGATTCTAATATAAAAAGCATTGTCTACTGGGTAAAAAAATTGAAAACATGTACAAGAGCAATTTTTTAAAATGTATTTATTTATTTTTTACCGTAATCGGAATTTTCTAATTTGAAAAGTTTGGAAGAAAATACTTAAAAAACAATCAAATTTACAATTCTGCCAAGTTAAACAAACGAAAAACATACCTCATCACAAATGTGAAGTGCGGAAATCAAGGTCATAAAGCCGGTGGACGGGTATCTTCCTTTCTTCCCCAGCCACGTCTGATGAACATACTTCATAAAAGCTGGATTCAGCACCATCACCTGAGGTAGAAGTTATTCAACTTACACAAATGTGACAATTAATAAGAAAAGGTTCATGAAACAACAGCAAATAAAAAAAACATACTCACCAAATTTTTGTTAGCTCTGGATTTTACTCGCCTGTATGATGTGGGAAAAACAGCATCGTTTAGTTTAAGTACTTCAATTAACTCATTTCAAAACAGAAGGACACTTTAGCATTCCAGTCCTAAAATAGAAACAATCTTAAATTCTAGAGTAGAATTCAAATTTTACATCACAAAATATATGTTTTAACAATACAGAGAATATAAACAAAATGTCCTTCTGTCTCTTTCTTTCTAAAAAAAATAATTTTATATGGCATTGGAAACCTTTAGTTAATGTCTAAAGAAGCTTCTTACATACTGTAGATCCAAATATATTTAAAAAATAACACAAAGTTATTTATTTTCAACTGTAATCTATTTAAATAAATTCATTAATGGAAGATGTACAGGCATACTTCATGGCATATTTATTTATTTGATGTTGTCACTCGTCACCCTCCATAACAGGGAGGTTAGTTTGAATTTCTAGATCAGGTTCTATGAGCAATGGTTCCCTCACTTGTTATGTCAGTTTGGGATCTTTCTGCTTTGTTTCTCAATATATCTTCGCATTTGGATCATTTTGGGTTATTTCTGGTTTTTGTCACTCCGGATGTTCCATACTGGATTCACTCCGTTATGTTGGACTTCTCAGTTCTTTCTTTTGTTCTGCTCTTTACGTAAATAGAGATTATTTCTTTATTGGTAGGTGGTGGTATTTTGTGTTGTGCATTCTTAGTAGCCAAGCCAGTTTGCCTCTCCTTCTGCACATAACTCTTGTATCTTGATCTTTTGTTATCTTCAGTCTTGTTTTTGTAAGTCAACTCATATGTATTCACTTTCATTTAGAAACATTCCAACTCCGTCTCTGCAATCTCAACCACAAAATGGTGTCACATTGCCACGTACACAATTCAATAAAAGATTTTTTTTCTCACGTTCCGAGAATGAATATTGAATTTAGATTGCATAAGTAGCAGGATGATACCGTAAAAGTGAGACTTTGGTTTACTGCTAGTATCTGCCTTGCCAAACAAAACATTCATCCAACAAGAAAAGTTAGGGTAAGCAAAATCCGAAAACAACAAGAGATGTTTTATGAATGAACAATTTCAGATGAACTAGAGTTTTCCTATCAGTTTCACAAAAAGCACAGTTCACAGTAATATCACCTTTTAGTCTCTGAAGTAGTGTAATTGACGACGCCAACTTCCTGCAGCCCAGCAGAATGGAGCCAGCGAGCCACTCAACGTTCTCCAGGTGATGTTTAAATGCACACAGCCACAGAACTGATAAGTTTCCAGTGAATTAAACGTGTGCTGAAGGCGACGGACGACGTCCCGGTTTAATGCGTCTGTTATTTGCTAGCCTTCAAGGACTCTCGTGCGATTTTTAAGAATAACATTAGCTCATTTTCCTAGTTGGCTGTGCTGACAATAAACAAGAACAGAATAGTTCACATATAAAAAAAGATTAGAGCTGTGTCAGGGTTAAAGTCACAGCAAAGCAGTTAAACCACGTTAATCCTTTATTATTGTCAGACTGGGAATATAAAAAAGCTGGAATGATAATAAAACGTCTACATAACACTGCTTGCTATATTTAACAGTTACATAGCGGATAAAGTGCTTACTTTATTTGCTACTTTTTTAATACATTCTTGACGCTTGCAAATTGCACACAACACTTAAAGGGATTCAAAAAATAGAGAGACAAAAACATTGTTGATAACAATTTGAGATATCAAAGAGAACTGAAGAAGAAAGGATTTTATGAGGAACCAGCAGGGTTGTTCAATGAACAGCAAGTAAAAAAAAGTGAAGGTAAAGAAAACTGTTTAAGTGTATTAAGTAAAGATGATAAGGCTTCAGAGTCAGAGAGAGGAAAAAGACATGCAGAGGAAGGCAGTTTTACCAGCTAATGTTTATTCTCTGTCATATTTCATCTGCAGATAAATGAAATAACATATTTTCATATGAAATAAAAGTTTACAGGTGTACTGTTAAGTCAGGTTTTAGAAATTTCATCAATTCATGTCTGCAATTATATTAAGGCAAATGTGAAGCAAATTAAGATATTTACAGAAATGCAGTCAAACTGTATAATATCATTTTAAATGTCTCAGTATGTTTGTAGGTATTTTAAGATGCAAAGATAATCCAGCAATCCAGTTCAACTAATAAAAAACTTTCCCCAAAACACTTTAACAGAGCGAGAAAAAAAAAACAAAAAAAACTTTCTCACTTTCTGGTACGATGTCTTAACTATGCTATCTCTAAATGCAGCATATTGCAGATGTTTTGAGTCATCAAGAGGAGTGTATTCACATCGTAAAGTGGAGATAGCTGTTTAAAGAAGGCCAGGTCCTAAGATAACGAGTTCAATGAACTTGACAAGTAAGACGGACAGAGTCAAATGATTGGACTCGAGTAAAAGCAGCAATGTGTCAACATATTTTTACTGAAGTAAAATTAAAAAGTAGCCATTTCAAAAATCACTCAAGAGTAGAAAAGTAAATGTTAGAAAAAGACTGCGCAACTAATGAGTAACTGTTTCATCACAACACTTGATGAAAGGAATCATCGGACTGAAAAAAGTAGAAAGTTACGTGCAAGCTCTAGTATTGTAAAAACCAAAATATGAAAAACACAAATAGCATAATTACAAAACAAGAAAAGCTGTTGATGTTAACGCGTCAATGAAAGGGATTAATCTGATCATTTTAACATGTTGATATTGGAATCAGAATGCCTTTGTTGTCATTATAGAGAAACACCATATAATTACAGCCCTTCCAAAGAAAGACCAACAAACAGCATAAGACATGGAAAGACAGGTACCTCAGGCTGCAGCCATCATGGGAGGTGCCACCCATTCATTAGATCAGAAATGAAAGAACAAGAGATTGGAGGAGGTGAAAAAGAAATTGTAGTATCAAGTTTTCAATGTTTCAAAATCAGAAATTTCCTTGTTTTTGCTAAAAGTTTTTTGTTTTTTTTATTTATCACACTTTGTCCCAACAGTGTAAAGGACAGAGTGGCAAAAAAACCCACTCTGTCCTCTTAACAAGAAAAGCAGCATATAGACAAAAGAATGGGGCCAGTGAAGGTGGTGAGTTGAGGGGGGTTATGTTTACCAAGAACAGTGTGTGCGTGTTGAACGGAAGTCCATGAACGCAGCACCAGTCTGCTTTCCCAGACATGGTCTCTGATACGTGATAGAAAGTTCATCAGCAGCCCAAGCTTCATAATCCAGATTAATTGAACGACCTATATTGAGCTAAAAGCCTCTCTCCTGCAAAGGGTTACCTCGGTAACAGCAGCACATTGTGGGCTTGAAAAAAGGGGGAGCAACGAACGACAGCAAAGGGTGAAAGGTTTCCGTGACAGCAGACGACAACAAAAGTTGAACCTTTTTTAACTTTCTCACGTCGCATCACTGACCCGTCTGTGCACGTTTACGTGTACGAACTTGACGTTTCAAATGCAAGAATTGCGCCGGTCGCTCGACTGGATGAGGACAAGCAGCTTCATCGCACAACTTCCGTAGGAAATGAATGCAGAGGGACATTTCTAAATGAATGCTTAAAACTAAAACTACTTCTTTTAAACCTTCCTGAATATAGAGATCTGGAAAACTGAGCACCTTCTAACATGTTTGGTTTGAGACAATAAAACTTTTTCTTAAACATTTTTTTGAAAATGTACATACAGTGGCAGTTTTTGATATGGGCTTCATGGGCACTTGCCCAGGGCGGCATCAGTACGGGTTTGGGCTCCCGAGAACTAGAAAATAAAATATATCTAATGTGAGTTTGCCACTGCCTTTAAGGGTGTGTAGTGGAGTAGTGTTGGATTATCAGGTAAAGTCACGACCAATCGTTTTCTATAAAATTGAAGAATTATTCTAATGGTTGGAAAAATAAAGAAAATAAAAGGTATGCTGCTTTCTGTTTCCCTAATGAAGAGAAGACAAATAAATATGCATATTTTATTTTTCCAGAAAAATTTAAATGGCACTGCCTCATATTTATTAGGCTGTGTTTACAGACAGCCTTATATTGGGACTGTATGTAAATACATGGAGCACTGAAACATATAAGGACTAACGAAAATATCACTCACTTTCCAGAAGTTCCTGTTGGGAAGGACCTGAGGAGCCACTCCAGGTCTCTTATCTTGAAAAGAAACATTATGAGATGAGTAGAGTTATCTAAAATCGAGCCACTCTGTGGATACATGACACGATGAGTTGTTCTCGCCCCCACGTCTTCCTCAAAGCCTTTGGTTGGAGCGCGGTTGATTCTAAAACAGAAGGACAAATTTTGGGTAGTTGAATTTTGGTTGGTTTGTTTTCGTACATTTTTAAAATAAAAAAAAAAAAGACTTTTTTTAAAATGAGTATTTACCTTATAACGATATCTTGGAAATCTATCAAGGGTCCGTAATGCGACCCTTTCAAGTTCACAGAATTTCCAACAACTGCACAAGACCTGCATCCCTCAGTTTTGGGTTTTTCAAGAACAGGACTGGGCGAGATTATCTTGAACAGTTTGTCAAGTGTTGCTTTAAAGTAGCTGAAGTTGTGTCTGCTGCTCTGTAAGCGCTGTCAGATTGAACAAACACAGTCGGTTGTTAGACCAGTTTCTGTTTGCCCACGACTAAAGACAAAATAGAGGAATGTAAAAAAAAAAATTTCCATGGGGATCCATAAGGGAAGGCATACCCGCCACCAGTCGTATTCGTCTCCAGAGAGGATGGTCGTTGCCGACAGAAACGGTTCAATGGAGCGGTTCAGGTGTTGATTAAGGAACACGTTTTCTTTTGAAAAACATTTCTCACACCGACACGAGTTTGGCATTTTAAGCTCAGACCAGTCTGTATAACTTGCCGTCAAAAACACCCCAATTGTTGTGACAGCC
The DNA here is from genome assembly GCF_003331165.1 of Xiphophorus hellerii. Taxonomy (NCBI): domain Eukaryota; kingdom Metazoa; phylum Chordata; class Actinopteri; order Cyprinodontiformes; family Poeciliidae; genus Xiphophorus; species Xiphophorus hellerii. The sequence continues at coordinate 11,061,904 of NC_045688.1, read as the reverse complement.
AGCAGGGCAATCAACATTTTAAACTGAAACCACATCCTGAGTACTGAAAAAAAAACAAAAAAAAAAAAACACATCAGAATGAGGTGAAAAACAAGTGAATTTTTAAAGATAGTTTGAGAGAGGATAAAGGAGTACAAACTTAAAAATAAATCTTTTTCCCCCCCCCACACATTTAACGAAGTAATACATCTCATTTTACTTGAAAGATGTCTATAAATTTCATGTAACTTACCTGATGTGAAGGGAAATCCTTTCAGGTTCAAAGCTTTAAAATAGTGACAGGCTATCTGACAAACTGTTGGACTTTGGAACAGGTTAAGATCATTTAGTGTGGCCTAAACCTGTTCTGTCAAAAGGCTTAGTCTCATCTCTAAGGGGAGGGATACGGCTTGAGGAGATAGACTTTGCACTAAATAACTCGATGCGCCTTTTGTTAGCGTTTTATAAACACATTCGGATTCCTAAAAAATATGTTGAAAGAATTAGTCATCTTTGGTAGAATTTCAATAAAAAACAAAATACTTTTGCTTTTACAAAAGTAAAAAAAGTTGTTTTTTTTTTTTTTACAAAAAGCCGACAAAAAACGGTTCGTTTCTGACAGCAAGTATGATATGTATTCCAAAAAGCTAACAAAAATATGTATTTAAGGAGGTTAATTGTATGCCTTTTTCCGTCTTCACACTCGGTACATCTTTTGTGCCTGTGCTTCCTCTTTTCTGGCAATGTTATGGAGAAGCTGTGTATTATGTGGCATACTGTATTACTGGTAGTTAAAATTTCTCTTGTAATGTCTTCTTTCCTCCTAATATAAAAAAAAAGAAAAAAACTATACATTTTAAAATGGATACATTTGAAAAAGGTAAAAAACATATTTTCTATTTACAGTTCACAAAAAAGAATACCACTGTGTTTCTGTTCCAGAACACTTGACTCAAATGACTGAATGACCTGCTGTGCATGGCACCAAATGCTGCAGAAGTCTAATAATCAGATAGATATATGCAGATAGATATAATAAGGGGAAACACCTGAGAGACTTTCTTTTATGAACAACTAGTTAGCTTGTGAAACAAACCAATAGGATTCTGTGTGCATCATTGTCCTTTGTTCCAACGTTGATTTGAATGGTAGATTGAGAAAAACCCTTGACCTTGACTTTTCTTGTGGCGCTTTGTTTCTTTTTTTTCTGTCACACTTGTTTCACAATTCCTGTCTCTTGTTTTTCCATTGCTGTTCAGAGTGGTTGGAGCCGTATCTTTGAGTTGTTGCTCAATACCCCCCCTTTCCTCCTCTCTTGTAGTGAAAACTAGTATAGAGTGGTGAGATCTTTCCAGGTAAATGCAGAAAACAGATTATAAAAGCCTGGGAGACATATGTAATCTTGCATTTTGATTTACTGATTGATTATAAAATACGTATTCTTGTATTTTGATTTATTAATGTTTATAAAATAAGAATTCTTGTATTTTGATTTACTGATTATTATACAAAGAGTTGATGTAATGAAAAGCAGATCAAGAAATGAATATGATGATGAATAAATGGTGTAAACTCAGATGATTATTAAGCTAGCATAGGTCAATAAAAGTGGCATTTAAGCTAACATTAGCATTTAGCTACTTTTTATTTTATATAAAGTACATTAGTCAACAGGCTGGTGAAAATCCACATCTGACAAGCTAGTTGCTCTACAAGCTAGTAATAGCATCTTCTTCCTAAAATAAGCATTTTAGTAATTTTTTTATTTCTTAGCTAATGATTGTCATACTGAATGGACTAAGTCAATGTAAGTCAACATGCTGGTGGTACTTCACATGCTACTGACAGCATTTAAGCTAACCTTATCATTTTGGCTAATTTTAGCTTAGACACTACTATTTGCATACTGGCTGGATTAAGTCAGTGTTAGGCAACGTGTTAGTGATAACACACATCCTACTGGTAGTGTCAAAATGATAGTTGCTCCACCTGCCAGTGATAGGCTTCATGTTAACATTAGCTTTATAGCTAAACTAACTATTTTAGCTCAGTTTTGATGTCATAGCTATGTTCAGCATACTGAACGAATTATGTCCATGTTCGTCAACATGCTTGTGATAATACAGAGGCTAAGCACTACATTTTGTTTAACCTTAGCATTGTTGCTAACTTCTGGCATCAGTACCCATGACTTGGGTTAGATCAGTACGATGGGTTCCAACCTACATGCACACTTTGGCTCGCTTTTAAATTTCTTAAGAAATTTTCTAGTTTTTCATTTACAAGCAACAAAAATAGTTTAAATGTCTCTACAGATCAGTCTATAGTACTGAACACTCACACTCATCATGCAGACCAATTGGTGCTTTATTGTTAATAAGTAAAATGTATTTACTATGTAGTGTCTCAGCTGCAACAGTAGGTATCTAATATCCCCATCGCTGCTTTAAAGCCAGCTGTGAAGTTATTGAAAGGTTATTGTTCTATGCAATTCAACATTTTCTTTCCTGTTTGGACCTGAGATATTAACATGATAACTGTTAAAGAAATGCTGTCCACCTAAGATGCTTCATGTTTTTGCCATATTCGCCCTAATGCCTTTTGCTATAACTTGGGACTTGTACATTTTCAAGTGTAGCTCATACATGCTGATGAGGCCCGCCATTTCATTTGCACCCCAAACCATTTAAATATCCTTTAAACGCACCCAGAAAGTCAGAGATTGGATTAAAAAAAGGTAAGAAAATACCCAAAGCAATCGAGCCATCAGATAAGCTACACCTCAGAATGCCCTGAACCTATCAATGTAATGGTGTTTGATTCTGAAAAATGGATGCCCCCGAACAATTGTCCATTGTGGAGCCACACTTTTATACACATAAACCCGTTCCTCTGCCCTTACCCCGTCAAGGCATTTCATCTAATGGTTGAAATGGTGCTTCTCTGCTCCCCTTTTCAGGAAAGCCATTCAGAAAGTGCCAAAAGGAATCTTGCTGCAGTCCCGGTGATTGGTCATGTCATGCCATGCCTGCTGGGTGTGTCACAGAGTTAGCTGTCGAGGGTGAGTGTGCACACAGCAGAATACAGAGCGATTGTTTATGCTATGGCGGTGAGAGGAGGGATTTCATCAGCTCCAGGAAAATTCTGCATGTTAGAATAATTAAATCTACGTTCTTCGGGGCAAACTCCAAAAGAATTAAGATTCAATGACAGTATGAAAGCAAAAAAACTGTCTGAATGTGTAGTTGGATATATAAAGACTTTATACAGTGAAATTTATGCAAACTATCCCCACTGTTACACACATTATGTGCATAGTTAATTTAGCATACTGGGAGTCCTTATAATTTTCTCGGATCAGTCCAGTTGCTTGGTAACCAAAGGTCAAGAAATAATGTAGCACATAGCCCACTGTGAAACAACAAATTCATGCTTCAACATTTACATCTTCTATCAAAGGAATTTACTTTACTTTTACCATCCAACCCTTCTGTTTCAGAATGCTAAACAATAGCACCTTAGTAAAGATCTGTAAAAAGCTTTCAGGATAATGCAGATAGTGTTGCTATTCCACAGTCTCTAACAAGAAAAATTGAGTGTCTCATTTGATCCAACTGCATTTATTCATGCAACCTTTTTGTCTCGACAGAACAGTACTCCTCTGCTGTAATTCAGGAAGATGGATCTAGGAACTCTCCTTTACTAACTCTTCAGAACAGTTTTCTCAGAGACCGATGTACTGCGGGATTAATCTTTTTCCCTCGTTCAGTACAGCTGAGTTAAATGTTTGGTTCATCGCTTAGTTTCCATAGAACTAGGAGAGGGCAATCGGACTACTTAAAATAAGATGAGTTAGAACAAGGTCACATTAAAAGAAAATGAAGAATATTGAACTTGTAGTAGAGTTTCACAACCTTAATCTAGGTTAAGGGTCTCCAATCCTACACTGAAAAGAAAAACCTTTTACGCTAAAAAGGTAATTCAATTATCTGATTCAGTTTCGGTGGAGCACGGATGCAACTAAAAGTTGCATGTAGTTGTGATCTCAGGGTGTTTGAAAGCACATGATTATGTTGGGAGAGGAGAATATGTCAACTCGTATTACATACTATCATCTGCCTGCAAATTGCACAGCGAGAATTTTTCTTGTGTTTGCCTCACAGCGGTAACATGCTTCAAAAATGTTTACTTTTCTGTTTTATGATGCATAGTTAATTGAAGTTCTGTTTTGCTTTAAACATCTAATTTTGTTGTATTAATGCATTACAGAAGTCTCTGTACACCTAATCAATGAAAAGATATTCATAAAAGACTTTATCATGTCTTCAAGCGTCCTCCCTTGATGCTGCTCAGACATGGGCTTCATTAGTCACAGTCACATGGTGTCAAAATGAAAGATGACATCAATAAATTACTACCTAATTATTTGGCGATATTAGCACGACTGCCATAAACAAACTTTATTTGAGGTGAATTACAGTGTGATGCCTTGTGAAATCTAATCTGTGCAAATGCTGGAAGCACTTTTCATTCTGGAGTAGTTTCCTCAGGCTATTTCTGTAGATTCAACTTTTGCATGTTAATACATCTGTCATTAAAGCACATCTTTGCACTTGTTTTGCTTAGAGGAAGCCTTAATCAAGGCAACATCTCACTGTGCTCATATTAGGGAACTGGGAAACATTTGGGAAATACTCTTATTTGGCTTCTTCAAATGTTCCAAACAGAGAATCTCTCTCTGTTACCAACTGGCTCTGTTAAACAAAAAACTATCTCCCTAAAAATATTGATGTTTTCCTCTGACTAGCATAACCTAAATATCTATCTTCATACCAGATAGGCCTCAATTAAATAGAGAGGATAGAGTTGATACATTTGAAAAATATTGGAGCAATTGACCATCTGCCAAACTTCTATAGTTTGACAGATAAGATTGTAGATCTTAAAAGTTAAGATCCATAACCCTGTCAGAACTTTAAAAAAAAAACAAAAAACTTTTCTTAAGGTGACATGCAGTGACATTCAAAGAATTATAATATGTGTTTCAGTGAGTCTGATTTGTCACATTAAAAGCTCATTGTGAAAGTGACATTTAAAAAGATTTAAAAATACTTCTCACGAAGCCCACATTTTTGCATTGGTCTAATGTACTATTCTAATTAGAATTAAAAGACTCCAACAAGTTTCACTGAATAACGTTTTAAAATATTACTACATCAGGATACATACCCATTTCTGTTTAATAAACTTGCTTCTGGCAAGAGCCAAGAAACTGAAAACCATTGACAAATTAAAGACTGTGTAGTACAGCATTTGAATTTAGTCTAGAATATTCTAGTGCATACTTGACCAGTCTAGATTTTCCGGTTTTAAGATTATTTTTAAATTCCTAAAAATAAATAAAAAGCACTATTTTTTTGTTTTCAAAAAAATGCCAATCCCATTTATTAAAAAAAAACCTAAACACCTTTGTGCTTAAAACTAACACACAAATGCAGTCCAGATTACATTAAAACACTGGAAAGACTTTCTGAAAATTAGATCCCAAAACAATTTGGAGTCATAAGTAACACATATTTATTATTATTTAATGAACACCCAGTCATGTAATCCTGGGAAATAAGCTCCATCTAAACCTGGACTTGCTGCAGTTTTTCCCCACATTCCTCTGACGATAAGGTAACACATAATATGAGATGCTTGAAATTTGGATCAAATGCTGCTAGATGTCACTATTGAACATCCTCCACAGCATGACTACATTTAAAATGCTAAGTAGTGACTTGTGGTTGTTCTTACTTATTGTTGCTCCTCTGCGTCTCGTCTATTTGTATGTTCATAAACCGTCTCCGTGCCACTCTTTACATCCAGGTTCCACCAACACACACACACACACACCCAGATACATGCTCCTGCTGCCCTCACTAATCAATAATGGATAGAGCCACACAGTGATAGGACTCCTTCTCTCGACCAACTCAGATGTGGTGTGAGAGGGCAACATCTATCAGGACTGTTAGACCGCTGACTCCTGCTGCTTCTGCAGCATGATTAGGAGGGCTGAGTGTGTGGCTGCGTTTGCGAATTTGTGAAAGGGCAGAAAGAGCGATTCGATAGCACAGTGTCAGACTGGGAGCTTTACATTTCTATTCATAACCCGCCTGGGAGACACCATTCACACAATATGCTGCTCCGCACCACCACAGTACTAACAGAAATCAGAGTAAATGCTACAGTGGTTATGAGAGAAATGATGAGAGAAATCATTATGCTTATCGCACAGCAGGTGGTGAGGCACAACTAAGACCTGAGCTAATCTGCCCTGCACTAACTCTGCACAGAGGGAGGAGCAGAACGGAGTCAGTTACTCAACCTTTTAATTACAGAGTCCACTTCACTTAGCGTTCAGTTTAAGACCAATGGCCCAAATGGAAGTTGTTTTCACTATTCTTCAGGTCAAGATCAGCATAGAAAGAATGGAGAAGTATTTGTATAGCCAGACTTTATTCCTTATCCTATTATTTAAAGTTATTCATGCATCTATTTATTCAGTATCTATCCATTTGTTTACTCCATCAGTTTACTCAATACACATCTGTCCATCCTTTTTATCCACCCATCCAACTATCCATTTTTGCATCTATAGTTTTGTACAGAAATGCATTTTTCACTCCAAATAAGATTATAAGAAGGAAGTGAGAACTTGGAAAATCTAATAGTGGCACAACATGAAATTTGATATATATTAAAAAAAATGTGTAGGAAGTTTGAAATTTACTCAGAGGGGGGAAAAAAAGCACAAAAAAAAAGATAAAACAAAAGCAAACCAAAACTACATTTGATCAAAGGAAACTTGAGACATTAGAGAACAAAAACAAGATGAAAATTCCAGAGAAGTAATAAAAGGCACTGCTAATTCAGGGACACACACACACTGGGCTAGAAGAAAAAGGGACTTAAGCACGCACTTCTGACTGAGCAAGAACAGAAACTGAACTTAGCCAGTGTGGTTAGTAACCTGTCAAGACATGTCAAAGAAACCTACTGCCACAGTCTCATTTTTTATGATGTAACTGTCTCACTGTCCTGCCCTCTGTAAAGGAGTGGTCAAAGAAAGCAGATGAGCCAAGAATCCTTTGAAGAAAGATCTTTGATGCCAACTTCATTTTTTCCTCTATTATCTAAGGTCGTTCACCATCGCTTCTGCACCAGTGACTGAAAAAATATACAGGGGTGTCACAGAGTATCACATATCTCTGCATTTACAGTACGTGTAAGCTTTAGCTCCTCAAACATCTCCATATTTAAAAGTCTTATTGACTTTACAAGATACGGCGAAATGTTACACCTAAGGCTGAATAAATCATTAGATTGTGAATATGCAGGAGAGAAAGTTAAACCAACAGATTAGTCCTGATTCACTCCAATTGCTGTATGTATGGATAATTTCCCTTCCAAATCACAATATGCACTAGTTTGTGTTGGTTTATCGCATGCAGCCCCTATAAAATATATTGCAGTATGTGAACTTGCAATGTGAGAAATATGAACAAGTGTCTTTTGTCGCAACTGTGGATAATGCAGACCAGTGTGAAAAAAATAATGGCAAAAACTCATCTATTTTTGCAATTTCACTGCCTCAAAAGTGAAGCCAATTCATTTTGTGGACTTATTTTACATTTTCCAATAAAACGACTTGAATCACAATCTACAGCTGCCCACATTGTTAAATCATTTATCTGATATGAAGACAGAGCCGTAATAAGGAGGAACCAAGATAAGGTACAGTTGTAAGGGAAAACAGTTTTCTTTTTTAAATTGAAAGTCAGAGCAGAATCTGATTGCATGTAAAATTCAAAGAAGCCAATAATATATAAAAGGAACTAAAGTTCGTTGGTGAAGGGCTGCATGGTGGCGCTGCTGCCGCTAGGTTCAAATTGTGACCTGGGGTTTTTCTGCATGAAGCTTGAATGTTCTCCCTGGTGAATCCATGGGTTCTCAGAGTTCCTCAGAGTAAAAATGATTATTAGGTTAACTGGTTTTTCTAATCTGCCGTAACAGATGAATTGGTGCTTGATGGGGGAGATCTGAACTGGTATTTGGATGGAAGAGGCCCTAGTTTGACAAGTTTATTGTCAGACTTTTTTTTCCCCATCTAATTAGATGTAGAAAGACAGGAAAATGATTAGATTTTTAAATTAGCATTAGTTCCAGGGGTTCCACTGAGTTGGTACATTAAAGTGAGCATCTACCTATGGGCTATATACTCCCTACTGTTTTTTGATGGCTGATATGTATTGTGTGTTTTATCCACTTTATTTTAGTTTTTTTTTAACTGTATTAAATATCCTCATAATCCAGTCTAGGTGGAAAGGACTGTTTAGCACAATTACCATAACCCTCTAATGATGTTTTAGATTAGAGAAAATTCTTCTTAAAGTCTTCAATGTTGATAAAATTGCCAGGATTTTGAGGCATCTGTGGACTCAGCCATTTGAAAGACAACCCAGTAGGGCCTTGCTAAGCCTCTCAAACAATTGCCTCTCAATATCCACAGCAATTTTATCTATTTTACCCAATTGTGTTAGCACTGAGGACAACCTGCTCTGGGTTGTTAGCTGCTGTTTGCCAAAACGTTTCAAATATTCATGCTCTGCTGGTGATGGAATTAACTTCTCGGAGGTGCTAAAAGGATCACTTTCACTGGTAAATCTGTTGGTCTGGAAAAAGTATGACAGAGAGTATGCAATCAGAGAGGGTACATTTTTATGCCTGCTCCTGTGGGGAGTATATCTGCAAGCAAACAAGTTACCACTGGAGGAAGCTAAAGGTTTTAACATATGGTTGAAGGATGGAAAAGAATAAAAATTGAAATGTTAAGGAATGATGTGCATTAGTGGATTAAAGACAGGCTAGACTGAACCAGATGGAAGTTTTTTGGTTTTTTTTTCAATCAAATGGCTCAATAAAGAACACCGAGTCCAATCAGTGTAGTGCTGAGAGAAACAATCTGCCATAGTAGACACTGGTCCATCACAGGGCAATGCTTGCACAGCAATTATAAAGTATGACATAAAAAAACTTTAAGAGAAATGTATGAAATATCCAATGGATAATTCCTTTATGTACCCGATAAAGGTAACTTTGTACACTACCAATCCTAATTTTCAGGAACAAATTTTAATTGGTGAATGAAGTATGTACTGTAGATGATTATTAGGACTGAAGGTGTCGAAAGGCCAAAGAAACACAATCAGTATGTCTACAGTTCTTCTCCCAAAGGTCTCTGAGTTTGGCACCCGGGTCAGGTCAAAGAGGGAAGTGGAGTTTGTGAATGTTAATAGGATTTGCTGATGTGTGTAGTGTCTCGTTAAAGAAGAAATGTCTGTGGAAAAATTGTGAATGGAAAGATGGTAGAATGAGTTAGAAATCTAGAAAGAAAATGGATGAATCTGGTTTTAAATGTTAAAAATGCCGCATTAGGAATTCTGATTATTATGGACAAAGGCACTGGAGATGTGTTAGAAATCAATGCCACCACCAACATTTTTTCAAGCCCACACAAAATTCCTCTGCCAGGAGAAAAGTCCCCGTACTGCCATTTATGCCTCAAGTGAAGAACAAAACTTTCATCTGCAGCAAGGCTGCAAAATATTAAAACAAAGGAGATTCAACGTTTTTGTAAAATATTTTCAGAAACATCTATTAGGTTTGATAAAGTTTTTCTCCTCATCGTGACGCCCCCATCTCTGACATTTTAGCTTTTCAGTCAGTAAAGTCCACATCAAGTGTAAAGTAGGGAAAATTCATCCAATAGACCCATTAAAGACAAAGGACAGATGCTTGGCTCTTCCAAAACAATACTGTACCTGTTTCCAAACATTTAATCACAACTACATAGTGATGTTATATATCTTTTTGTATAGTATCTGTAGCAGTTTGAAATCTTTTGCCTAAGACCTCCACCAAATCAAGAACTTAAAAAAAAACTACCATCCAGATGGAAATCTCTGACCCTCAGAAGCCTAACTAAGGGAAAAAACCAAGTTTGACAGAAACTACAGTAGCAATGCTACTGTAAGGCCAATCTACTGCTGATTTCTGAAGTCTCCAAGCAGATCATTATGTTACAATTCACTGCTCCGCTGCTTTGAAGGGTGTGCATTCAGGAAGCCAATGAAAGGTAGAGGGAACAATATGGTGAACTACTTGAAGAATACTGGAGTAAGGATTGGGAAGCAAAATGTGAGGCCATTCAGGTGGCATATAAAAAAACTTGCAGTCCGCTCTGTATAGGATCAGCAACCAGGGGCATTGCAGGGGGTAAAACGTGAAGGGCTCTTAAGTCCACATAACAGATTTCTGCCTAACTGTGTGTACATACATAATTTCCTCTGAACAACTGAGCCTCTTGTTGCTCAGTCTGAATAGCTATCTTGCTTTTAAATTGTGTGTCAATAAATGTTGGCCCTCGGATGCTACAGAGGACCTTTGTGATGTGGTGCCATCATTCAGATCACCTAAATCTTACCAACAGATTGAAAACCATGTTCAGAACTTTTAAACAAAATTCTTGAACGCATGCATTCATTTGATGCAACGTGAGGCATCTTTTATTACCAAAAAGAGAAGGTTTTTTTTTCCAGTTTTTGAGATTACCTCAAACAAAGAGTTTTCCCAAAATATTCTGTAATTAAGCATGTAATAATATGAATATTTCTTTGGGTTTTTTAAATGATTTGGGGAGTTTAAAGCTTGTAGTTCCTGTGTGGCATGTTTGAAATGAGAACCTGATTTGTGCTTTAACTTACTGTTCCCTTTGCAGTTTATGCTACTTTTTTTCAGTGTGTTCTTGTAAGAAAATGCTAAAAATGTACAAAAGCAATTGCCTAATGCAATGGCCCCTTTTGCCAGATCATAACAACTCAAGAACAGTGAAATCTTGAGTTTCACTGTGGGCCCACTGATGTGGGCTTTTTCTTTTTTTGCAATGACATGAATTGATTGTAGACTTTTTAATATACTGAAGAGTCAAATGTGAGGTTAAGTCTCATAGAATGCTGCCTCAATAAATACTTCCAAAACTTACTACACTGAAGAGACATTAAGGTATTGCTTTTGTCGCTAAAACTCAGCTAATATTACATCCGTTTTATTTTATATTTCTGCACTAAGTTGCATTTTTTTTGTGGTTCTCATATCAGCCAGAGAGTGTGTTGAAAAGGTTTCAGCAAAGTCTGAAGTCAATACATCTGGAAACACACATTTGTTGCTTGTAAAACATTCTCTTCAGGTGATTTGTGTTAATGTACATAGGTTTGTAGGATAACTTTGGATATATAAAGATTTTTGTAAGATAAAGTGGTGCGAGGAAAAAAACCAACTATTTCCTAAATTGAATACGAGTACTCAACAAAAAAACAAAAATGAAGACGGGAAACAAGGAATAACGACTGGGCCAAAGGATTGTGGAGGAAGAAGAGATTTTTTAAGATCTCTACACACACACACACACGCACACCCGCACACACACACACACGCACACACCCACACACACACACACGCCTACATATCAGCAAAGAAAGAGCCACAAGTATATCTAAGCACCAACTGAACTTACGTGACCCTTAGGTGGGTCTGATGGGCCATTTCCACTCTAAATTAGCGATCTTTGCAGCGGACGTGTCTAAAATGATGCAGATATAGTGAAATCAGCCATTAGCAACAGGAACCTTATGAGAGGTTGTTAGGTTTCAGACTGGAATACTAATTACACAAGACTGCACCACCCAGGCAAGTATCCAGAACAGAGGAGTCACTAAAAACTAATAAACTTTTAGAATCCACTAAATGAACTAATCCATCGTGCCATTATATCCACCGACAGGTGAAGCGAATACTTCCCTGTACTACCTTATAGTGCGTTTTATTAATTATTCTCAAGGGGTGTTTTAGGATTTTTATTGTCACAGAAGTCTTTCTGTGTTTGCATGACTCTAAAAAATCACACTATCAAACTTAATTTTTTTTTATGATATTTTATTAAAATTAAAATAAAATTAACTTGCTTTCACAAACTCCTCATTTTGATGTTAAGCCAACATCGTTTAAGTTTTTGAAATACTTTTCCAAACTTGAATGTTAACTGGTGTGTAACTACTTTAACAATTTTTCTTTACACATAAATGCATATCAATGTTTTTAGCTGGATAAACTAACAAAAAATAGCATCTTTTCCATGCCGGGTTGAATGTTCTGAAAAAGATAAGTGATCAAGTGCGAAATAAGACTTATGGGTTATAGATCTGGATTCATTTTCATGCCTTTAACAAGACAAGACTGCATCCACATTAATTTTGCACAGAAATTAAGAGACTTGCAATGAAAATAAAACATATATATATGAACATCCTCAAGTCTTTCAGTTTTAGAGTGGCCTGCAGTCCGAAGAAGGAATGGTAGTAAACCAGAGATAGATTTATTGAAACATGTCGGAGGGCAGCCGGCCTGTGCCGCCTGATCTAACAGATGAGCTGCTGTTGCTCAGATTGTTGAAGAAGCTACTTGGTGCTTCTGGGAGAAGAGTTTTCAAATACATAATGCACCAAGGTTTGCCGAGTACTGGGCATGGAGCTTACAGAGGAGACAGATGGTACCAAAATGCAAACCAGTGAAGACAGTGTGAGATTGAAAAATGTTCTTCTGGGAAATGGTGAGTCTTGCCATTCACTTGAAGATTACTTTTACACTACCCACAAAACAAAATTGGTTCAAAGAGGATCTTAGAAGTTGAGTGATGAGTTTATGGTATTAGTTTAGCCCCCAAATTTATTAGGTCTTAATCCAGTTGAGCACTTGTAGATTGTGCTGGATTAAAAAAAACTAATCCTGAAGACCATAGTTTGGCAATATTTCAGCAACACTTCATTGCTTTAATGCAGTGTTAATGGGTAACCAAATATGGGACCAGCACTCTTATAGACAGGTTGGTTTTCTGAGTAATACTTTTACTGAACAAAACTTCAGTAAACACATGAAAGCTATTAATGTACACGGGCAACAATGTCAAAAGTCAAACTGACCGCCACCTTTGACACTGCAGAACAATATCTCTGTGAGCCACTGCAGATAATAAAGGCTTCACTGAATCTGTGAGTATTTAATAGGGAGAGTTCAGACCGGTGATTAGAGAATGCCACAAAATGGCTAGTGGCTGCAGAGTTCTCTGGCAGGTGTTTATGGCCGTGCACGCATGTGACACGCTATGCTAAACACGTCCACTCATCTCCGGTGTCACCAGGAGCCTCGGGCTCACAACATGACATTAATAGTTTGACAGGCTTTGCTGCTCTTCTCACTTCCCTCCGCCCTCCATCTGCTGCTCTTATGCTCCCTTTCTGTGGATCCCCTAGTCGGATGTATTTCTTGGTTGTGCGCTCTGATTCATCCCCGATTGGTAAAAATGTGTTCAAGAATTTGTCATGAATAAACTTCATAGCAACTAAGCTTTTAGAAAGTCTATGTCTGTTTTTCCTATTTTAATTTTGTAAGAGATTGGAAATAACAGCTGAGTGTCTCCATGTTGCAGACAGAGCATTGAGCACCCTTTTTATTGCTTTTACAAATTATTTTTATTTGACAATGACCAAAAAATTAATGTCAAAGTGAGTTATTTGACTCCTAAACTTAATAAGACTCGAGTCCACACCTCTGCTATCCGACGCTACTGCTGTGTTTTATGGGTGCATCAAGACTGGAAGTGTATTGAGGCAAATTCACAAGAATCTGAAAATGATTCTTGTGAATTTGATTGATTCTGTCTTGAAAACTGAGTCAAAGCAGTAAAAAAAGGAAGCATTCTGGTTTTTAAGCAAATACAATATTTGTGAGCATGTGAAACATATAGTGCATAAGTTTTAAAAAAATCGACAAACTGTCAGTTTAAAAAATAATGATCTAAATTTTAATCACTTGAAATATTTGATTTGGAAAACAAGCAAAAAGGCAACACAAAATCTCTTGCACAAATACTAGCAGACAGACCTGGAAGCTTCTCCTGTCAAAGATGGCACAACAGAAAAAAAAAAAGGCAAAACATTTCACATACTGAACTGATTCAGGTTAAATGTTGCTTTTGGAAATACATTAGAGACTTAAATATATGGATCAAAATTCGGACACTGATTACATGACATAATAAAAAACACCTAAGCATAGAACCAAACCCACCAATGACAGAGAGAGAGAAATAGACAGATAGGTTAACATGACATCATTAGACTTTCTACTGCTGATTGATGCCCAACGTATGAATGAAGCTGTAATTTGAGGTCTTCATGTATATTATATCCTCCTCACAAAGGAAAGGTAGATTATGCTTACAACTTTCATCACTCCATTTGTAGGTTTCAGCATCGATCACACCACAATGATTGGACAAAGGCATCTCAGGCTGTTTTCCATTCTCCCAGTTCTTATAGTTCACAATTCGGTCACTCCAAATCCAGAACCCAAAGACAGAACTCTGCCTCAGACCGATCCACAAACGCTTCGAAGAATCAGCGTAAATGAAATTCAGCCACTGTTCGACAGCTTTCTGGTCCTCCTCATCCTCAATCCATAGAAGGCGTGAATGTCTGGTTTTACAGTAATCCAGCGCGTCCTCCCAAGTTTTGGGCTCCTTGATTACTCTGATTCTCACACGGCCTGAAAATTAAGACAAAAAACACAACTAAGACTTACAGAAAGTGAAAGGCTCACCTAGATCATCAACACAATTCTTTTAACCCTTCGCTGCATGCTAATCTTTAGCTCGTCCATAAATTGTGCAGACAATGTCTGAAAAAAGGATTGTGCAATTTGGGATTGGTTATTAGTGCATTTGATTAAAAGTCCAAATGATGACATGTTAAATTTTCATTTATTGGATCTGAATTGAGCGTAGAAGGTAAATTTATGTCACACTATTTCTCAATAACATAGCACTGATATTCCCTTGAAACTTTACTGCTTAGCTTATTAATGTCTAAGATGATCTCATCAAAATGTGCATAATTTTTCTAATTTTGCATGACAACATTTCTACATTCTCTCAATAAAGCCGAACAATATTTGCCAGTAAATGTATTAAATTTACATCTAACCTTTATAACAAATGACTGGTTTTATATTATCACACTTCATTTGATTCCAAGTAAGCTTTATTCCATCGTTATTTAAAGAGATACATTGTTCAGGACTCCTCTGATCCACTTTGAACTTTGAACCGTATGTTGAACAACTGTTGTCTGCCCATTCATAGTAATCATGCTGAAGCCCAATCCAAACGTTTTTTTCTTGACTTTTTTGTCGCAGGTCGTCATTTTGCTGTTCATTCATGATACTCGCTAAATCAGTGAAATGTGTTCTGCAGTGTTGCATTGCTTGGCACCAGTTTTTCTCAACATCGTGAACAAGGGTAAAATTTCCACCTGGAAAAGAAAAAAATTCAGATTCAAGTGAGCAGGTGTGTAAATTTACACTTCAAAATGATAAACTTGATTGAATAAAACTGAGCTGTTCAATCTATAAGAAGATAAATATGAACTTAGTGTTATTGTGTTTCACCAAAATACAAATCTGCTTTGCAAACTAGTGCTTTTAAGTGCAGCATTGGCACTTTAAAATTTTGCTAATTTGCATATCAGTACATCTTTTCCAGCACTCAGTGTGTACTGGAGCTTATACTGGTGTTATGCAAGTCTTCATCATATGCAACATAAAGCAAGTTAACTCTGAAGAGGACAAGTTTTTTCCCTGGAAGAAGCAACTCTGGTTATCCATCCTCACTACTTACAAATATTTTTATTTTGTTATATAATATTGTTTAAGTGACATTGGCTTGTTAAGTGATAGCTGTAATACTGGTAAATATATTTTATAACAGGAAATGAACAGTAATAGGTTTATTGAAATCATAAGTGTAAAATGAACTTATCACTTCTTTGGTTTTAAGGAGCTTTTTTTGTGTTACTTTTCATGTCCATGATAATGTCATGATGATTGATGTGGCTCAAGTGGATCTGACTTAGAACCAGCTTGGTTTTTAAATTTTTTATTAAAGGTATTTATTTTTATTTAAAGGTAATTATGTATTGATCAATATGATAAAAATATGACTCCTGTTTCTGTAATATCATTTTATCACATTAAGGGGAGTACCTGCATTTTTTTCCCACTTAAGCACTAATTATTACTATGCGTTATCCCTCAACACTTATCTTCCTTTAACTTTAATATTATTACTTAATATTTAATATTAATTAAATTCTTTTTTTTTCAGAATAAAAGAAAATGTAGGCTTATACTTACCATTTTCACACATGAAAGCCTTTTTTTCAGAACAATTAAAACCCATCCATGAACCTTTTTCAAAAGCTTCACAGAGTTGATCTACATTTGTAATGTTTACTGTTGAGTTGTTAAACTGGACGGCTTCTCCATTTGACCAAAAGAGAGTATTATTATCCTTCTTCTTCAGGCCAAGCCAAAACCCAGGGCCTTCTGTTGAGCTAGTGAAATTAATCATCATCATCTCATCCTCTTCATCAAAAAGACTCAGTAATGATCCCCCGTTTTCAACACAGTGTTGTTTTGCCTTAGTCCAGTTAAGGTCATTTTCTGTATAACTAAAGTATCGCAGACGGTTTGCAGCGAATGAAAACTGCAAAATTCCTGCAAAAAGACAATAATATGCTATAATTAAGTTTGTTTACAGGAGCTTCGCTTCTATAAGATGAAATGTAATGTATATTCTACATTTCTTATGCTGTAGTAGATTACAAAGTAGAAAATTCGCCTACTCATTGGTTTGTGCACTGTTAGTAGGTTCTTAAAGGGAAAGCAATTAAATTTACTGCTGGCAAAATTTATAATTAATCCAGCAACAAAAAAAAAATATATACAAAAAACAATGCTAGCATTTTAAATACCCTAATCCTGTAAGTTAAAATGTTTGTGCAAATACGCCTACAGATGATTTAAAGCAAGACAAATAAAACAATGCTTACCTGAGCACAGCACGAGGAACAAAACTTTCACCATTGTCTGCAGCTTAACAATTCTTCTGAAAAAAAAAAAACTAGAGAGAAAGGTGAAAAGAAAAACTTTTTAAAATAAATACAGTAAATGATGTTTAAATCATCTACATGCTGGATATAAGAGGGTGTAATAGCCTAGAATATCAGACACTGATATAAATTATTTAGCAGTAAGTAAGAATGAGTTCAGGTCTTACCTGCTGATGAATCCGGTGCAAAATGCGCTTTCCACTTCGTGTGGATTAGTTTAATATTCGAAGTGCTCGAAACAGAGTTTACACATTCAAAACAAAGATGTCATGAAATTAATGAATAACAAGATGGTAAAGTGCAGCCAAGTCATAGTCAAATCAGACCAAAATGGAGACCGTATCTTACTGAGGAAGTGACTCACTCATGACGTTTTTATTCTCTCTCTTCAGTTTATGAACCAATTGAAGTATTTCAGCAATTTATTAACAAATGATTAAATCTGTAAAGCAGGTTTTAGTCAAAAACTGGTTTGTTTTGGAAGATGATGGCATTACAGTTTTTAGAGAATTGATTGTAAACTAACAGGTTGATCTTAGCTTTCCCACTTTAACTTTGTTCAATCTTAACAAAAGAGGGTTTTTTTTGTCTACCCTAACTGCATTTCCTGGAACATGCATTCGCTTTCATGACATAAACAAATACTGGATTAGATCTCATGAAAGGTATTAAAAACAGAAATTGACTTTGTCAAGAGTCATCATCAATAAATTAACTTGCAAGTTAAATAAATATAATAGAAAATCGTAATGGAAACACGAATATTAGGCGGAAACAAAAACCGACTGTCAGTTTTAACACAATGTCAATTTTGGCTTTTGATAACATTTTAAAAACCGTTTTTGTTTTTGTATTAGGCCTATATAGAAAACCGATATTCAATTTATCACTCTGCTGCAATAATGTAGGTAATGTTTCACCAGAGCCAGTATGTAGTGAAAGCTGTTTGCTATTCAAACTTCAGGACCTGAATTGGTACCATCAGGCTCATATTCCAGATATGGATGAATAGTCCTGTTTATGAGAAGATTAAATGCAAAATTATCTAAACTTTTGTTCTGGTAAAGAAGTGGCTCTCACTGAAAGATTTTAAAGCCAAAATAGTCAACCATTTTCCTAATATGATTAACTATTTTGAATTCTCCAAAACAATATGTAGCTTTAAGAAAAAATGTTGTTTTAAAATAAATGTCAAATCTTGCAGCGAAGTCAGGCGTTTGATGTTGCTAGCCCCCTACATGCATCATCAATTTTGAATTTCAAATCAGATCTTTGTTAATGCAAATCCCTCTAACACTCAACATTTTATAGCTAGCTTGAGGTTCCTCTTCATAAAAGGTTCATTTGTTCATCACATGCCACAAAAAAAAGCAGAAGTATGCATGGAGCCGTGGGATGGGGTTGTATATGATTCTTTCCGAGAACAGCTTTGAAGGCCCCTGCTATAGACGATGAAACATGCAAAACTACTGTAACAAGGAAAACTCTTTATTGTTACAGTGAAATATTGTCCCTATCAACAAGGAAAATATTTCTATACATCTTTAATGTCATGTTATTCAAAGAACAGAAAAAATAAATAAACCCCCAGTGAAATCAAACCTCTCAAAATTTCTGGGCACTTAACATTTTTCCTTTTGTTGCACTTGAAAAAAATGCAACAATTGTTCCTACTGCAACTTTAATTTAGCTACAAAAGGACTGCATTGCCTTAGTGAGAAGCTGATAACTAATAGGCAGTGTGATACTTAGGAAGATTTCAATTTGAAGTTGTGGGGAAGATAACAAAAAGCAGTACGTTGAACAATTTGTCTGACTTGATTTGTATTACGTGCCTTAGGGTACAGTTGTTATAATTTCAGAAAGGATGAGGCTTTCTGAAATAATAACAAAACTATACAAAAAAAAGTTAAAAGTTGAGTTGCAGTGACTCAGCACTTTACAATCTTTGGCAGATATTTCAGTTCCACTGTTTTTCATGGGGTGAAATTGACTCCCATGCAGTTTCACACTGATATAAAAAAGGTGCTTACAAGGATGATTTTCCTTCCAGGGCAGACACCTGATTATAGCTAATGATAGAGCATGAAAGCATTCCAGCATTATTCCTGCAAGGCACTATAGCTCAAAATTATACTCAAGTAATTGAATTTGTATGTGGCCACAGCAGATTGTTGTTGTTGTGTGTGATTTCCTGTTCTCTTCAAGTGTGCATTATGTTTAAGAAATGCTTCAGTCCAGATTCAGACGCCGTGGTCTGCTGCCAAACTGCGTTTGTGTAGGTGTGAGGCCACAGTGACCCCGGGTATTGATGGAATTGTGAGGAAAGGTGTTGGATAAAGGGGCATGTCAACTTGGTTCAACAGCAGGTGAAACCATTTTATCCACATAAGTGCTGTTAGATATTTGACCAATCCTGTGGCTTGTTTTTTAAGAGTCTGACAGGGTGCATGCGTGTGTGTGTTTGTAGGAGGCAGCTGCAAGCTCCTGATTGCCAGCAAAGATTTTCTGGCACTGGAACAGGAAGCAATTTAAGTGCATGTTGAGTACTTGACGACTAAACCCCACCGAGACTTCAAGAACACGTTTGAGTAACAATAAAAAAACAAGATTTGCACTTTAGCAAAGCTGCACAGGAAGCATGGCATTAGATACAATGACACGCACTAAAAGTCAATGTTTTGCAGCTACCTAATGATGAAGTCCTGTGTTGTTTATCCCACATACACATCTGAATTATTGAAGAACAAATGAGGAGGGACCCAAAGGTGAAACATTGACTGTCAGCTGAAAACAGCCCTCTGCTTGATCTCTGGAAAATTAAGTGTTGTGTTTACAAAATGGTTCATTTTGAGAATTTCTTCAGAGGATGCTTCAGGAATAAGTGAAGTTAAACGTTACAAATATGTATATAATATTGCAAATATAAAGTTGAGAACCTACGGAGTACTGTGATTAGACACCAAAGCCAGCAAATATATCAGACATAACTGAAAAAAAAAATCAAATCAAATAAGTACTGGGCCAAAAAGTCTGTCACTTCATCCTGTCTTCTAAGGTTTCTTTTTGCAAATCAGTAACCAGCAGATATTTGTGTGGTGTAATATTTGAACACTCAAAACTTACAAGATGTCTGTTTAATTCTTATTCTTAACAACTCTTAATGCACTGAAAAGTTAAGTTCAACTCCCTGCAATTTAACCCCAGCACCTGCCTTCCCCTAACGAGAGAACAGCCGTTTGAAGAAGAAACTGATGCAGACAGATTTCTTTTTCCTTTTTGTCTGACCCAACACATTTAGCTCCAATCTATAATAAAGTCTTGTTTTACTCTGGCTAAGTGCCGGGCCGATATCAGCATGTTCATCATATGACTTGTTGATCATTTGGTTTGTGAGATTTCATTGCGACTTCGTTATTAGTTGTGTGCAGATAAAGATTACCAAAATAGTTGTTTACCTCCAACAGTAAAAATGCTGGTATATTGACTGGTATGTTGCCAGTCAATATACCAGTCTGCTCTGGTATATTGTGCAGGTTGTATGATATATTGAGATGCAGAAGAGAAAATTTCACAGAGAGCGTAAATTTTGAAAAACAACGGTTGTAGAAAAACTGGTGCTTGAGATCAAAATAACTGGCAAGGAATACTTGATTGACATGTGGCTGATAGTAATAAGTATAATATTTATTCAGGAAGGATGACATTCTCTGTTTGGAATAGGATTGGAGTATCTGTTCATATTTTTATTTATTTTTTACTGTTTGTGGCAAACAAGCTTTAAAATTAACTATAATCTATAAAGAGTAAGTCTATCAATGCCAGACTCAAAAAGAACAAAAAAAGAAAGAAAACAAAGACTATTTAATTGTGGAATATTTACAATCTAGCGTAGTTCATTTTTAAAAGTTTTACTGTAATGACAGTGTGGTATCTCTCATACAAGCATTGTCATGATATTTTTGTATATCTTTTCTCATTGGGTAATCAGAGATTTTAGAAGTTGAATTTATTATATTCTGGGTAATATGCTTTAAATATCAAAATGTTGTTGGAAACATCTAAACTTTTGACCTCTTTTCCAAGTCAAACAGTGATCATCAATATTAAATGTGGCTGGATGGCTCTATATGCTGAATTTTGTTTTCAAATTACAACCTAAATCTTTTTGCATCCTTGAACACTATAGAGTTTATTTATGTGCTATAGCTTCTCTAGAAACCAAATATGAAAAATAGATTTGCAGTTGTGCATTACAGTAATTGTATGCATAAATAAGTCCAATATTAAATCATAAAAGCAAGCAAATCTGTATGATTAACTCTGTGACTACGCTTTATTTTCCAGTGGAATATTATTCGACTGTTTCGCTGTATTTTGCCAGCTAGATTAAGTAATTGCAGTGAATCCCAGGTCTGCGAATGCCTTCATGCAGATTTACTCCCGCCTCCTTAAAAGGCTTGATCTCACCCAATTTCTCCTGAGTTTTCTGCGTAATGGAAAGGCACTTACTGAAACAGTGACATTTCCCTAAGGAGACCTTTCAAATGGAAGTCAACAAGTGTCAGGGACAACAAGTGCAAAAGATGAAAAGCAGCCTGTGCCTTCACTAAGAGGAATCGGTGAGAAGGAATTTTGATGGTGGGGGAAGAAGTCAGGTGGCGGATTTAGATGAAAGACTCAAAAAGCAAGAGGTTAGGAAGAGAAAATCTAGCTGGCATCGAGAGCGTCAGCCGGCAACAATGAAGTCGATGGTGTGATAGCTATGAGGGAAAACAAGAAAACATGGTTGGCAGCAAGAGGATGAAAGGAAAAAAAAAATTACTCAAAGCGAAATAGGTAAGGGAGCCGAGTAGGCGTTCTCTCATTTTATGGATTAATAGATAACTATTGAGAACACAACAGGCATCAATCAACCAAACCTGCATTCCACATTTTTATTGTCCATTTATGAACTATTGTTTCCATTCCACATTTTCCATTGTTCTCCAAAGGTTTTATTCGTGTCTTTTTTATATGATCTGCATCGCATTCGCTGTGCAAAGACTTTACTACAGTATAACAGGTAGATCAACCAGGTCATCATGCAGCCTTGAAAACATTACATTAAAACTGTTTTACAAGTTTAATATTGTCCAAGTCTTCTGTCAGAGTTTTGATTTAAATTACTGTTCTTCTGCCTTATTTCAGGTTTTATCTAGTTAAGCTTGTATTTAAAATCATTATGTTCGGTTATCTGTTGCTCTGCCCACCTGTTATCGCTGCACTTCTCTCCTCCAGACTTTTGCTGGCAGAGAACAGAATTCACGGCTGCATTAATTACAGAAAGTCGACCAGTTCCAGAAGAAGCAAACAAGGACAGGATATTTTCCTATAAGTGTGGGATCATTAAGATCGTTTTAACAAATTTGAGACAAACCTTTGTATTATTTTATTTTTTGTCAGCAGTACTTTTTACTCTGAAACACTAGATGACATTTTTGTCTACTGACTTATTGTTGACCACAAACCTGCTTTAAATGTTGTTTTGGGTTCTACTGGATGAGTCGATTTGCTCTCTGAGTAATACTGGTTAGTAGGAGGGTTCACCACTGTTCCATATCTGTTTTCCCATTTATGGAAAAAATTGCTCTTTTTCATTTTGACGCAGTCTGAAAAGCTTCAGAAATGACTGTAGAGACTAATAGATGTCAATTAACTCATCGCTTATTGAATTTATTCAAATAAGGATCAGATTATTGCTTTATGTGTTCTTTTACACGCATTCAATTGAAGTGATTTTGCCATTCTACAGGTCAGACTGTAATCAGGTCTCAGTGTAGCAGGCAGAAATAAATTCAGCTTACCCAAAAGATTATTTTCTGTCACAGTTAAAATGAACTGTGTTCAGGTTGGTTTGAAAAGGTTTTTTTCTCCGAATAAATGAAATCAACTGAAAACATTTTTGCATTTTGTACTCAATAAAAGACAACTTTGAGATGTTGAACTCTGTTTAAATGTTTAATCCATTTATCATTTAACATGTAACATTTATATAAGAAGAAAAACCAATTCAGCAGTCTAATTGATTTCAGATTTTTCATCTCCTACACCTGAGCCACAAGCCAGACAGTTTGGCCAGCACTGATAATCATCACACACTCAACACAACTACTTTAATATAGTAAAATAAAGCTCAACTATGTCATGTCAGGCAGGGTATGAACCAAATAAATTCAGCCCCAAGCCCACTATGATATCGTTTCAAACGTTTACTTTTATTACTCAAATGAAAACTGTGGCAAGACATCAAAAAATCTATATCTGACTTTAGTGTGAATAAGCCTTATCCTTGGAGAAGCTGTAAGTTCAAATCTTTCAAACATACCACCATTTTAATATTTGACAAGCACAGCTTTTTATCTCCAACTTATTCATTCAGTCGAGGTAAAATTCACTCATTTTCCCAGTGTGAAATGGGCTCAATCAATTAAACAAAGGCAACAAGCCAAACATGCAGCTGAAAATTCAAGGTAGCGATGTTATAAAACAGTCCAAATCATTGCTGAAGCTTCCAATGAGGATGCTAAGATGACCGAAGGTAAACAAAGGACTGCAACAGTAATTTGAATTCATTTGTTTGAGTTTGAAAAAAAAATAATAATGCAAGGAAATTGATTACCACTATGGCTTCCGGTAAGACCAAAACTATGATGCAGTTTTGTTATAACTGTTCGCACCGTTTGCCTGCGATCTGTCACAAAGGATGGATTTAGTCCATAAGTTGTTGTTTTTGTATGTCTGAGCTGCTGCTAAAGCAGGTAGAATTTCCTGCATCGCCATCCATCAGTTTCATCACCAGTTTTATCCCAACCCGTTCCTTTTCCCTTTGCTTTACCTGCCCTCAAACCAAATCCTTTGTTTTCCCTCCTCTTAATGTCTTTTCTTGATCATGTTCCGCCTCAAACCATTTCTCTGGTCTTTGGTAATTTCATCACCAACTTTGCGAAACTTCTTATTCATCTTCATTGTTTGAAAGGTTTCTTTTTAGCTCTCAATTTTTATTCAGTCAGGCTTGTTTATGGCCTTCACTGACAGCTTTCTAAGTCATTTCTTTTCTGTTTTCCTTCTCTATCTGTTTTCCACAGTCGTTTCTGTGATTTACTTTCCTACCACTAAGCTGAGTTATCTTTCAGTCTCTGGCTTCATTTCAAAATATGCAACTTTCTCTTGACTTTCCTCTCTTTTATTTAACATCTTTTTCCTAATTTGAAACATTTTACATTTCTGAATGTAGACCTCGAACAACAAAAAAAAAGGGGGGGGGTTCTCAATATACAGTATATAATCAACCATTTGGATTTTAGTCGTACAACACTAAAATCCAACTCAGGACCCATAAATACAACTTTATGGTTGTGTCACCAGTAAGTCAGTTCTAAATCAGTTCTGCAAATTGTCAGCAGTTATTACCTGTGATACTGTGGGCAAAAAACAAGTCAGAGACAAAACAAGTCCAGAAAGGTTCAAAATCAAGAGACCATCATGAATCACAAGTCTTAGGTCAATATTAAAATGACTGATTAACAAACTAACAGACTAAGCGGAGTCTAGATTGGGGTGTCTGAGGAAGACTTGAAAAATTATCAATACTCTTTAATAAAATTTCAATCAAATAGTCAAACATGTTCAGAGCTCAGAGGCATGTCCAAGGTGAGGTAGGCTAAAACCTGATTACCACTGAAAAAGACATGTAAGCTGAAGCATAGAGACTAGGACAAGAAATATCCGTGAGGACAATTTTGTGAAGGTTTTTGGGCTGATAAAATGAGTGACTCTTAATGGAACTGAATCAGTAACAGAAATCGATATCAAGTTAGAGACAGATGAAGATGGAGACCTGATGTGGGCTGGTATTATTAAAGATAAGCTGATTTAACCTGTTCTGGGTTAAAGATGACCTCAAAATCAAGAAGTGGTGCAGCAGGAAGCCTGCATCTTTCAAAAGGATATTTTTTTAAGGAAAGAGTCTCAGGCAAATAAAATTTGCCAAGTAAATGCAACCCTACCACCCTGCAAGGCTTAAGCAGATCAGAACAAAACCAGAACACTTACAGACATTGGATATTATTTAACTCCTGTTGACTGTTCATTTAGCCTTTCAGCAGATATTCGAAAATAGCCTCAGAAAGTAGCATGTTGCTTC
Organism: Xiphophorus hellerii; assembly: GCF_003331165.1. Taxonomy (NCBI): domain Eukaryota; kingdom Metazoa; phylum Chordata; class Actinopteri; order Cyprinodontiformes; family Poeciliidae; genus Xiphophorus; species Xiphophorus hellerii. The sequence continues at coordinate 11,036,632 of NC_045688.1, read as the reverse complement.
TGCTGTATGAAAATTGCTCATGGCATTTGAATACAATTACCATTCCATATGAATACAGCAACTCTTCTAAAATTGCCGAATGTCACCACATGCGATTTTAAAAGAGCAGCTGGGACCAGAAAAGGCTAATACCTACCATTGCATACCATGTCATCATTCTGCAAATCACCACGTAAAGGAGAAATTCCTTATTCACAAAGACATAATTTCAAAAGCAATCAGACCTGAGGTCAGATGGCATCACACGTGAAATATTTTTGCAAAATCGAAAGTAATAATCTGCACTGCAGACGCATCAAATGCTGTTTTTCTTTTTAAAAAATACACTTGTTTACTTAATGTTTTAATGTAAAGCTAGTGAGCCCAATCTTGCTGCAGTCATCATAGATTATTATTATTATTATTATTTAAAACTAGTCTACTTTACTCTCTTAGTAGGGAAATATACCAAAATATTTCTCAAGTTAAATACAATGTAGTATATTTTTATGTGGAAAAATTCTCCTACCCTACAAAGCAAGATTATTCCATGTAAGAGTTTTGGTCATGAGAGAAAAAGAGAAAAGTTTCATGTCAAAAGTTACAAACGAAGATGCAGGTAATATTTTTCCTTCTTCCAGTTCAGTTGTGTTAAGGGAAACATCATGACGTTTGCCTGATCAGCACGCAATCAGTTTGTGCCCAAAAGATTGCACCAAATTCTACAATTGTAACTCAAGAGCCACATGCAGATGGCAGCTGAGTTTTGCACACAGATTTCTCATTTCCTTCTAAAATAAGATGTTATCAAACTGCACAAACATGAGCCACAAATACACATATTTTCCACAGGTATCCAAACTTTCATTTCTCGGTTTATTTCGTAGTGCTACAGAGCTGGATTTACAAAAAAAAAAAAACGGGGAAAAAAAACCTGCCACAATTTGTTGCTTATGCATATCTGTTGCAATTATTACTTTTGACAAACTGATTATGCGCCTTCCCAAATAAAACAGGACCACCTTCCTTGCATTGTTTAAGCAGTATGGTTAACTGAAGTATCTGTACGTACTACTACTGTATTACTTTATTCATTTTCCGGCCGTTTGGTTATTGGGTCTCTTCTGGTTGCCCTCTGATCAATCTGCTTCTTTAAACTTTTTGCAGCCAGACTTATCTTTGTAATAAATTCTTGCTAAAGTGAGACGGCCAGCTAAAATTAAATGAGATCTCATTTTTAACTTGAATTGATTCATCACAGCTGAGATTGTCACAGCGAACAGCTGAGCTGAATAACTTGGGGATCGAAGGATTATCAGGCTGTGATAATCGATGGCAGAGGACCTATTGGAGTAAGTATGTTCATCGGGACTAATTTGATTTTTTCTTTCTTCCTGTCATGTTATATGCAACACTTTTAATAAACATTCAGTCTGCTTTCTGAGTTTCATCCCGCCTGGCAGCGTTTTTACACACATTTCTAAATCATTTTGCCTCCTTTGGAATTTGACATTTTTCATTTAATAACTTTTTTCTCTAGTAAAGTTATAAAGCTCATCATTCCTAGTGTTTAGTGGCATGTTATACCACTACAGTAAAAGCAATATTCTCTCCTGCAAAGCTTAGGGGTCCAGATCCTCGAGGCTGTTGGATAATCCCATCTAAATGAATTTTGCACCTTTGGTCTCCGTTGTCATTACTCTTGACAAGTGCAACTCTGTCTCTCTATGATTCATTTTTATCTCCATCTTGTGTCTGTCACGCTCTCGTTTACGCCTGCCTCGGCCACATCTTCCGTTCCTTCTTTTTTTTTCTTCTTCTTCTTTTTAAAAGCATGTGATATTCACCAGTGATCCAGGAAGAGTGCGGCTGAAATATTGCTGCTCTGGATGAATAACCACATGGATGTGGCTCTTCTCTCAGACTGGAAGAAGAGCACAGCTCACTGCTTCCTTCTGGATCCAGATAATTTAATGTTTTGCAAGTTAAAAAAGGGAAATTGCTAAAACCTGCTCTGAGCAACCCAGCTGTTCCTACTAAAATATTTACCTTGCTAGATAGCATTACACTGTATTTAATGTGAATGTTGCTATTAGCATATGAAGCGCTGGATATTTCCCCAAGGAGTTTGAAACTGGATCCGTGTTCAAACCAGATGAATACTTATTCGTCTCTGCTTTATCCATAAATAGATGTTTGCTATGTCAATAAGAATGTGAAACAAACGTTTAGAGCTATGAAGCAAAAATGAAATCTGTCCAACGCTGAATGATAATTCAGCAGTAATGAAACATTTGTGCCGATGTCAGTGGGGAGAATTAATATCCCCACAGTACCATACATTCATCACAGTCCCCGGTTAGCTCTGCCCGCTCATATTTCATGCATTGTGTGTGTTTATCTGGCAGCCAAGTTCTGCAAGTTTAAAAAGTTATCTGTCTGCCAATGTTTCATATGTACATAAAAAAAAAAAACTAAGGCAGCAGTCAGAGGGTGATCAAATGTTCGGTTATTTTATGGTGCATTTTCATTTCACAATTCAGAAAAGATTTTAACCATAAAAAATATTTTCATTACTCTATTATCGATTAAATAATTTACTTCTAACAATGCAAGTAAAATTATCTTTTGTGCAAACGCTTCATCTAAGTTCCAAATAGACATTACAGATTGTTATGGTTGGAAGGAAAGATTTCCTGTTGCAGTCCATGTCGCAGCACATGAAGAAGTCTCTGACTAGAGAAATGGTTAGGTTATCATGCTGTATAAAAAGAAATTATAGGATAGGCATATGGTCGTCTGTTATAATTTTCATTTTACAAGATATCCTTCTTTGCACAATACATTAATGTACGTAGAATATTGTTTTGTAAATACAAAAAGAAAAGTCTATTGACATGAGGAAGTGTCTTAAAACAGCAACAGCCTTCATATAAGTTGGTAGTTTGTCAATAAGTTTGTAATAAGATGTTACTTATGCTAATAGATAATTGCCCCGCTTTCATGATATATCATAATGTGAACTTTATTTATTTTCCATAAATTCTCTAGAAGCATCTCAACCTTTTCCTCCTGCTAACATGGCCAGTTCCGCATACATACACTCATTATTTTCAACACAGTGGCTCAGAGCAGAGCAGACGGTGCCAGCTTTGTTTGAGACTATCGTTAAAACCACTTCCATCTTTCTCAGCGGTCTAGCTGACCCTATAAATGGTTGGTTCTTAGTTGGTTCTGCTGACTTACAAGAAGAAAAAAAAAGAAGAAGAAAAAAGAAAAGACCTGGAGAACAAAGACAACTTGTGTCTGTTGTAAAACTTTCATGTGCTTGCTCTTTTGTTGAAACTGTAGTCTGTACATGAATAAGAGGCGATAAAGAGACTTTCTAACCCACATGCACTTTTCCTCAGTGTCTTTTACTTTTGTTAAGATATATCGATTAAAATTGCAAAAAATGCAGGGTGCAAAACAGGGCGTTTTGGATCGCAGCTCCTCTTTTTCCCCAAATGCTCTGTGTTATGCAATAGTCAATGCTGCTTCAAAAATGGCAAAATGCAGAGGCCAGAGTTTAAGTTTGGTTCAGACGGCTTTTCTGTTTCCCTCCCTGGGTTTCTTCGAAAGATTCAAACTCGAATCTAATCTAATCTCCTTTCACACTCTCAATTTAGCAATTAAAAATTGCAAACAATAATGTTACTGGTTTTGCTGTTCTCAGCGCCACCCGGGGGCAAACTGGTCTTACCTTTCCAAAGATTTTTAAATGTCACAGTCAAAGAAGTTGAAAAAGACCATTACCAGTGACATTTTATTCTGCTGTGTGTGTATGTATGTGGTATTAGAGCCAGCAAATCAGCTTGCATTATGAGTAAATAGCATTTTCTCCAGTGCAAACACTGGTCCTGAGGTTGTTTAAGATTCCTGCTTGTTTATCACTGGTTTTACAAGCTGGATCTACTCAAAGTCAAGTTCTGTTTTAACCCCACTTTCACCTTTGTTTTTGAAATCTCATTCTCCTAAGGCAAAAACGTTGCTCGTCTGTGTTGTTTTGTTTTTTTACTTTTGTTTGTTTTATTCGAAAAATGTATAATATAGACCACTGCATGCTGAGGGCTGTTTCTGTTGCGCTTTACTGAACATATTTATCTAGAAATCTTAACCTCTTCTGTGCTTCCACTGTTTATGTAAACACCAACTCTGAGGCGACTCTTTCTATACCGGCTGCAATAGTGTTGCCACTTTTAGAAGGTAAATAAATAAAATAATACAAAGGCATACTACAGCCAATAAGCTGACTTTGGTATATAACTTAATTTCCTTTCAATTATAATGAAACACTACTGGTTTGTTTTCACAAACTTCTTCCTTTATAAATCAGCTCAGGCGACGCCCCTCGCCATTCTGAGAGCAGGCAGCTCTCAGATCGTCAATTTAACTTAAAAACCCAAACTGACCAAAACTTGTATAAAAAAATAATAAATAAATAAATAAAATCATATTCAAAAACTGGCATCAATTTAGACAACTTTAGAAGAGAGAGAATACAGCGCGAGTTAGATATTTTTTCTAAATATCTAACTACAGCTTTGGAGAAGTTACTGCTTGTTTTCCACTATTTTTCAATCTGAATCTGGGAAACCGCAAGATATAGTTCAGCGAACCTTCGTGATCAAGCTGGAGTATGTATAGCTAAAAGGTCATAGAGATAATACAGTGCTGGTCCATTTTTAAAGATGTAAAAACTTTCCATAAAATTAAATTTCAACACCAACTCTTTGACGAACAGGTAGCCAGTACAAAGAAGCCCCTATGGATGAAAGAAAACCATAGATTGCCTTTTTAAAACTACCAAAAAACAGACAAGGCTTCACCTTTGCAATCATTGTTGGCAGAAAAAAGATTGATTTCGCACAGCATTTGTCTATAAAAGTTAAAACCTTTATCCAGAATGAAGTATTAAGAAAGGGTGAAGATGCAGGAGGTTCAAACTAATAAACGGTAAGACATTTGTTTTGTCTTCATTTAGTTTTAGAAGACTTATTGTCTTCCAAACCTTAACTTTGTCCAAAAACTGAAGCTTCTTCAACAAATAAATAAATAAATAAAATCATAGACAAATAAAAGGACTGTATGAGTCATGGCATCATACAGGCAGCATTTGAAAGGGAAAAGGACAGGTCTAAGGATGGATCCCTGAGGGACACTACAAGACAGATGAACACTTTAAGATAATCAATCCTTCAGTGAAACTGAAAATTTTAATATCCCTTAATTCCAACTGTAAGCCCTAAGCGGAAAAATTGGTCTATGGTGACAAAAGCAGCACAGAGGTCTAGAAACACTAAGATGACAGATGTCCCAGAGCCATCTGAAAACTAAATGTAATCTAAACTTCTCAAAGCTCCAGCTCAGTGCTGTGATGTGCTGTGCTTTAAAACCAGATGGAAAACCCTCAGCGATACCACAATGCCTGGAGCTGAAGAGAGACAATTTTCCCCAATACCTTGGAAATATAAGTCTACTTTGAAATCTAAGGGGAAAAAAAAGAATAAACTCCACTATAGCATACTTAAAATCAGCTTTAGGCAAATATAAAGCATAAAAATAGTTAAAGTTAATGGAAAGTTGTAACTAAGATTGGTTAAAATTATGTAAACAAGCTATACAATACCTGCTTTCTATTTGTATTATTTAAAATTATAATTATGTCATACAGATATTACAAAAATAACAGAATGCTAATTTAGAAAAAAAATTTAATTCTATACAAACGCTTACAAAAAAAGGGATGCTGATATCCCCATTACTTGTGCATCTGTTTAGTACTGCACTTTTTCCTTCCACTCAACTTTCCACTAATATGTGTCTCCTGCTAGCACCAAAAATTACTCTGGTTTCTATAAAGAATACCTGCACTCAATCCACCTGTTTAGCTAGCAGTCTTGCAGAAACTGATGACGCCGTTACCTGGTACAGTTTATTACCACTTAGCTGTCCTTTTCAAATGCCTGTTGGTAACTCAGAATAGTAAGAATATAATCTCCTTAACCTTGTCCTACATAAACCTGACCTTAGAATTGAGAAAGTGTTATTTTCCTTAAGGTGTGGGCAGAAATTACAAGGGCCTTTAACAAGATGAGACTCTGGATACATTAAAAAACTCCATCAGTCTAGACTTTATGGTCCCATCTGTCCCACCTCCAGTGCTCAGAGCAACATGACTCATTACCTCTACTAGACTCAGTCCTTTTTCTTTATGTGTTGCCTTCAACTGGCAGAACCCCACTGGGTAACATAAGGCATGGATTGCCTGAGGGGTACAGTAAACGAGTCCCTCACATATAAATTCTGATTTTTAACTTGGCTTAAATAACAATCTGCCCTGCCTGCCGGAATAATTTTGTCACAGGGCCCGATGCTCTAGGTTTGGGTGGCGTTATCACATTTCCTGGCTATGGGTAAATCCTAATAAATCCTGTAGAGATCCTGATTCATTCCCATTGCAGATTAGAAACAAAATCCCTTGAGAAAGCTGCTGTTGTGTCTCGCGGCCTCTTCGAAGTAACATCTGAACAGAACCCTCTACCGAGGGACAGATCCAGGAGACATCTTTATCTGATACTGCACCAGCACCTTTGGTGATGGACCTTTGAGCAACACAAACCGCCCCCAATGGGTGAGCCGAAACCCCCTGGAGAAAAAAGGTTATCCCATATCCCAACATCTTCTTGTTTTGATCATTACCCAGCGCTCATGACTGATGGCGAGAGATTAAACTAGACTTGAAAATAATCTGAGAGCCTCACCCACAGGCTCTGCTTGCTCTTCATCAAAACAGTCTCATCAACTTCTGCATCAGTCCAGCAGTTTATTTCAGGCCTCATCTCAATTTAAAGCACAAGATCACAGAAGCTCAAACAAACTCAGACAAGTATCTCTCTTACTCAAGTTATTTTATCTGAATGTTTTTTTTTTTATTATTCTTAACCAGAATTCAATTAGCAAATCGAGAATTTAAAGTAAACGTCACGAAGGAAGCTGCTACTTTAAAAAAAGGGGGAGGTAAAGGTGAATATATTTAATTTCATCATATTTTTTAGAATGTCATTATGTTGGCTCATCTCTACACATTTCTTCAAAGATGCTATTTTATAACAATCTGCCAACATAACTTTAACGCCATTATTGCACAGCCACGTATTCTTTAGTTTGAAGTTTAAGACTCTTCTGCATATTTAGAGGCTTAAAAATCAACATTACTGAAAAGAGGCTTGCAATCACACTTTGCTACTGTAAATAAAATGTTGGTTTGGAAGTGGCATAGCCATAGTGTGACATTTCAAATTGAGATACTGTACTGGCATCAAACACCACTCTTAGAAAACTTACCCCAATATGGCTGAATTAAAACATTTGTGCAAAAGGAGAATGGGGCATATCTTTTCTGTGGTGATATTCAAAGCTCACTGCAAACCATAAGCTCTTAAATTCTAACCGCAAAGCACAACTTACTAGGTTCAGTGGGGATTTAATTTTCACATATGGCCAGGTTGGTTTAGATAACTTTTCTCCACTTAGTGAAAGAAATAATTTGAAAACCACTTGCTGTCTTTACAGAGGTCATTTTTATCCAATTTTATTTTTTTGATTATCTGAAACATGTGTCAAAAACTCATAGGAATTGCATAAGTAGGCAAGCCCTATTTCACAGCACTGTAGATATACCTAGACATGAAGAGAAAATGATTAAAACTAAACTATACATTTTTATGGGCCATATACAAGAATCTTTGTCAAATACACCATATCAATCAAACAAACCACTGAAAGATGTTGTCATCTCACTGGACTTCATGAGCTTTTTTAATACTTCTATGACCATGCCTGCCTAGCACTTCTGTGATCCTCTGCCAATCATTGAAAGGATTTATGGTTCATCCAGTAATAAGCCATTTGACCCACAGAAAGATATGTCAACTCCTGGTTGTGAAAGTGTAAACCACCAATCATCTGGAAAGAGAAAAAAAAAGCAGCAATTCTCTGTGGCATATATAGCATATCAGCTTACGGATTTAAAGGAGGAGGCCAAGAGCTACAGAGTGGGGTATAAATTTTATAAATGAAAATGGATAACATGGGGATGAACATGAATGGTTGGGTGGCTCCGTGCACGTGTGTGTGTTTAAAGCTGTGAATGAAGAAAAGGGGGATCCTTGAATGACATCTGGGCTGCTACGAATCATCAGTTCCCAACACAGGTCCTCATGAATCACCTTAACTAATGGGAAAGAGCCTGTGCAGGCCAACGTGTGCACATGTGTGAGGGCTGACAGCATGCTCTGAGTCATGAAATATTAAAAAAAAAAACCTTCATTGAAGTGTAAAGATTCTGGGAGGGATTTTATCAACTCTTAAGTTATGGATTGTTATTTTTATGCTTCATTCCGGCAGAATAGCTTTTTGGCTCTGGCAATGATGGCTAGTATTACTGTTTTATTAGACTTTCAGCCATTACCTTGATTTTGATTAGTTCTCTAACAGAAGAAGCCTATTTAGGAAGTGTAAGCACTTTGCTCAGATAAGAGCAGGAAAAACAAAAAGGAGGAGGATCCCACCAGCCTGGAAGATTACCAATTAAGGCCTAATTTGTAGTGAGCTTGCAATCAATGTTAACTTGTTCCTTTGCTAGAATAATTAGGAGGTTTTGTACGCTTGACCTCAGACCATGTCTGAGTTCCTTGAAAGTCACCAACAAGTTGACTTTTTGTAATTAGAGGTTCAACTATCTTGTTGATACTTTAAATGGACTTGTGAGTTGGCGTCACATACATGTTTTGTTCCCTGAAATGCCATCAAACTCTTTTGCTTTTATTCTTTTACAAGAACAATACTAATCTTGTGGAGGTTTTATTAGTCTTTGTTTAAAGTCTGATTTTATTTGGGAAGGTATATCAAGACTGTCAAACATCAAGATTAGATTAATCACAACTTTCTCACATTTTGTCACAACCACAAACCTTCGATGTGTTTTGCTATCATTCTATGTGACAGATTAACTGAAATTAGTTAATTATGAAGTGTCAATTAAAATGTCCTTTTTATGTATCTGCAATTGCATTCCAGTGCAATCAATTGTCTTCAAAGGGCAAAGAATTTGTGAACAAAGTTCATCTCTGTATAATTTAAAAATATTTATCCTGTTCAGATCTTGGATGTTTGAGAGATCCACACAAACTCCACCATCATCATTTGGCCTTGTTTAGCAAGGTTAGGCAAGCTAGTTAGAGATTTTAGACAACGGGACGAAGACTCACAAATATATATCAGAGCTACAGTTTTAAAACCAGTCACACTCATCTGTTTGCTTGGTCAATTAAATTACAAGCCTATATATTGAATTGAGAATCTTTGGCAAAATTTGAATAATTTCGTGCAGAGATGCTTTCAGTTGAAGGGTCCAGCTACAAATATATGGCATGAAAATCATTACTTCTCTTCCACTTCACAATTATGTGCTACTATCGAAAATCCTAACAAAACACACTGAAGCTTGAGGCTATAATGCGCCTATTTCCAAACTCATATCTTCTTAGTCTTAATTTTTGACAAGGCTTTACAAATGCCGTCTCGAATCTCATATCTTTAGTACATTGGCTGTAGCAATACAGGAAGAAGTAACCAAAACGAGTGGCGCGAAATGTACAGCTGAAAACAAATACGACAGGTCGGATCATGAGCAGGTGGAAAACGTCAAAGCCTGTGAAACTGAAAAATCAGCTGTATGCCCACTGAAAATAACTTATTTATGAGGGACAAGGATACAAAAACTGCACTGACGTTCTATTGAGAAATCCATTTAGTCAATTCTTTTCATTATTGCTCCCTAAGAGGCTTTAGTGAGAACTAACTAGAATGGTGTTCTTCAGCCAAGGTAAAAATTGTATGAGTAGAGAACTGGCACAAAGCGGTATGTTGAATCCTTTGGTGTAGACAACGATTAAGGGGTGTAAATACTTTTGCAGGGCTCAGTACAATCTCAAATTTAGTCTAAGCCAAATTCCGAATCCTAAATATGTCAAATAATCAGACACCATCATCTTATGTTGTATGAAGGTCTTTGTGCTCTTGAATACACAGGTCTTGTAAAGAGGTTGGCCTAATTTAAACTCTGGGATTCTTGTCCTCAACATAAGGGATGAGCTCAAATGCAGAGGTAATGGTTGAGCAAAGTCTGCAGTTTTGAAATCAATGTCCTGAGACTGTGTACGGATCAGAAGGCAAGCATTTTTTGCTCAGAGGAAAGGAAGCTCTCTGTGGTCACCCTTTGTAAAATCCTTCAATGCTCTACCGCCGGTTGAGAGTTACGGCTCCCCATCCTTCTTGCAGGTCAGGCTGGAAGTGCTCCCTGTTGTTGACATTTTTGGTGCCGTCCACTAACACTCACACAGTCATGCTCCATGTCTTACAGAGAGTCATTATTTCACCTTAGATGGCCCGATGGTAGCTCTCTTTAGTCTTTCGAGGGTAAAGAAGGCTGTTTAAAAGTGTGAGATTGAGAATGTGTCAAGAGGACTGGCAAAATTGAATTTAGATTTGAAGCATTTTTTAAACCTTAGCTGATTAGACTTTGAATAATAACCCTCAGCTAAATTGTAGAGAGTTAATCTGAGTACAGGAACAGAATAAGCTCAGTATGACTTTCAAGAAATAAAAGCGATTATGTTTTTCAAATCCTTCAGGGTCAAAAATTATAGAGGGTGGCATACTTTGGATAACGTTGGAAATAACTGTGTTGCATATAGACATTTGAGTGTGGCTAAGGGATTTTTACTTGATGATAAAAATAAAAAAGCAAAGCTGAGAAATTTTAAATCCTTGAAGTGTGATGGACACTGTCATTTCTGACAAAATGACAAAACACCTGGTAGTAAAGCAGCGTGAACAGAGACGTGTTGGGAACAGGAGAATAAATTATACAATCATGAGTCATGAAAAAAAACAACAAATAAATAAAAAACATAAATTTCTTCAAATATGTCCTGGCAGGATAAATTAAAAAATGACATGAAATCAAAACTTGCAAAAACAAATTACATTACATGGATTTTTCCAGATTTGTCACTTTCTTGACAGACAAATGTTTTCAAGATAAACAAGAAACACAAACTAAGACATTTTACTCTGACTGTAAGAGAACACAGCAGGTTTATCCAAATATCAGAGGTGTCAGCTTGTTTTGCCCTCCTTGAGGACATAATTATTACCCTCATGTCTGAAGTCATGTCCTCTGCACTTAGCTGCTGCAAGGCACAAAAAAAAAAATCCAACACATAATTTGAAAGACTTTACCACTCACTAAACATTGGCTCATCTGTTGCCAATATCATATAGACATTTCATATATTCTATTTTGTTGTGTTGTTGTTGAATGGATTTAAAATATACAATAGATCATTATGGTATATCGCCATAGGTCAATACATCTATAACTTAGGAAAGATAATTTTAAAATTTTAATTATTAAGTGGATCATTAGTATTGCAATTATGCTCTATCTAATTCTGCTCAACAACAGAGAAAAAATCTCTAAACTAGCTAATCAAGAGTGGGAAAGGTGGGGTTTTTTGACCCAAATTGAACATTCTCGTACAATTTGGCTAAAAACTAAGGATGTCAATGACAGGAACAACCTGCTTGGTCTCATAGGAACACAGTGAAATGTTGAATACACCCATAACTGCTAAATAAACATGTTTTTCGATCAAAGCATGATCTAAAACATCTTGCATGATGGTATGTTTTATAAAGTTTGCACAACATTGCTAGCTTTTCTAAAGTAATGTTCTAAAAGGTTCGCATCAACCCTCCTGCTTGGAGTCTATGAAAAATCTCATTGTTAACTTTTAGCACTGGTGCTGTGATAATATACTAAATATCATGTTTTTTTATTCTCACAGCATTCATTTCCTCTGCTCCAGTGACTGCTGGTACGTTTCTTAAGCTGAGCAGCTCAGGCATCTCCTACTGCTCTAACTTGTTTTTAAATGCATTTGGAAATATTGTAATCTATATAATTAGATATTAATTTGACTCACATCTTGTAAAACAAAGCAAAAATATGCTCATTCAATGCAAATCACTTACTAATTTGAGGCAATAATGTGGAACAAACAAAAAGCGCAAGTAGAAAACCCAAAATCATCAGTTAATATTTGAAAACCAAAACTAAAACAGTCACAATGAGTCACTCTGTTGGAGCGACATCAACATGCAATTGCCACTGGCATACTTTTGTAGGATAGATATTTCTATCTCTTTTTTCAGTTTGGCTCCTCTGAGATTTTTTTTTCCTTTTGTCAAACTGGGATTCTGTTGCAGCAGCTTTTTTTTTTACCAAGATCACTTTGAGAAAATCAGTTCCTTAGTTAGGCTTGACATCAGGGTGGTTTAACTTTAACAAGGTGTCTGCAGAATCGTGAGACCTACTTAAAAAAAAAAGAGAAAAAGCTGGAATAGAATTTCTCTCAAAAACCGGCCAACCTTGGCACTTTGGCGTTGATCAAAGGGAAGAGCTTGTTTGGATTTTGCTGAAATTTTAATTTGCTCTGTTGAAGGGATAGTTTTGACAGTTTTTGTTTTTAAAGAGAACAAATTTTCAGGTTTTAATGAAAGTGGGCTTACCTGCTGCACCATAAAAGAGAGGAAAAAATCAAGATGGTCTCTTGCTCAACAGACTTCTGAATGTTGAAATTAATTGGCAATTCTTAAAACAGTTTCTCAATCTGAATATAAATTACCACTAGATGATTATTTTTTTGAATTTAGGTGAATCAAATTAAGATATTAATTTGAAAGCTGCAGAGATTTTTTATGCAATCTAGTTCTGCACTCTGAATTATTACAATTGAGGAGATAAATTAGCTACTTTAATCAACTTGATAATTAAAGTGGATGGCATTAAGTTTTAGCTTTATGATTTAGTCTAATATATCTAAATCAATAATACAGTATTTTTTTTAGTTAAGATAGAAAATGGAGAAGAGGTTGCTAAATCTCAAAACCTTGACAAATCATTCACTTATATTTGTAATCAAATTGGAAGCTTTTTAATTACTTAATCACAATTAGTATTCAATAAGTGATATCTAAGTTTTTAGTTGAAATATTTGTTGTGGAAGAGTGAATCAATGAAAAAACTTGTACTGTGTGTATGTGTATTTGCGTGCTGAATATTAATTTCTATCTTTATTTGTGGATCATTCAGACATACAGATCAACATGTACGCAAAATGTCTTACTGCAAACAAACAAACAACTTTACTTTTCTAAATTATGCAGATTTGTTAGAAAAACATTAATTTGTTTTCTGAGTTTTAAAGAACAGGGTTTCTGCCACAAACTGATATATTTAGAAGTGTTGAAACTCTGTCACTCTCGTATTGTCACGCCTTGCACTGCAGAAGTCTTTCTTGACAATGCTGCTACTCTAGTCTCCCCTTTCTGACAATAGTGTGCTCTGTTGCATTTTACTCTTCATGTCAAGGAAGGAATCCTAAATATTTAAAGTTCTCTCCATTTTTGTATTTCTCCAAACGTCACTCTAGTGGCTGATGCTGGCAAAAAAGAATAGAATTGCAAAAATCATAAAAAATAAAAAAAACAAATTGATGGTGGAAAAGATAGAAAGATTTAATGTCACTTCAACTTAAACTTTAATGGACAGACATAATTACATTTGAACAGTATTAAAGAAAACAAGCTGCAACTGCTGCTGGGCAGCTTTTAAACCAAGGACAACTTCAGTGGTGCTCAGGATTTTCTTTTGAAGGGCAAGATAGTTAAAACTGGACATGATCGGCCCCACATTGTGTCATAACAGTGTTAGTGGTTTTACAAGAATCCCAGAGCAGAAATACAGAAAATTAATTGTGTAGATAATTTGCCAGAGTAGGCAATGTATCTTAAAACTGCTCTACTTGCTACTACTTGCTTATTTTATACTGAGAAAGAATAACCTTTTTTTTTTTTTACAAAATGCATTGGTGGATTCTGATATGGGTGACATGGGCAACCGCCCAGGTCAACATTTCATCAAGGGGGCAGGATGATCCTCCCTCAATCCTCCACTCCTAACAGAGTGTTTATGAGGCTAGGAGCGCCTCTGACAAAAGGTCTACAGTCAAAGTCTGACAACAATACAGGTTGCGCTTCCTGACGTCAGTGAATCCAGGTGGGAATTTCTTCACCCATCCATCAGTGCTTAGAAAAAGAAAATTGTTGCCTGAATACATCTACGGCTTTAATATAGGCTTTACAGAATTCAGCCTATACATTCTAAAGCATTCCCACCCACTCACCCACACTCCATCACACTCAAACCACAGCAGCTGAAGCTGTTTTGTGTCTTCCAACATAGTAGAAAATGTTTTTTCTCCTCTCAGGCAGCCTTAGTGGAGGCGTCCACTGAAGCCAACCCTCAGTAATTAACTGTCACAACGCTTCAAAACTAACAAATGGACTTTATGTCAAGGAAGGCCCATTAATTTACTGGCCTCCACTCGTCGATCCGGAGCCTATTATCTCCATTACGGCAAGCTTTTGTGTCTAGTCATCCTCACCCACTAACCTTCAATTTTCCTGTCTTACATTGCTGAAAATCCTGGGAATATACAGAGAGGACAGTTGGACAAGACATGAGTAGATGATTATAACACATTTAGGGAACAAAGCAAAAAAAGGTAACTGTATATTACTGGACACAAATGATTTCGCAACCTTTTCTGATGAAATATATAAATCAGAGGCATGACTCATTTTAATGTAATAAGCAGTGATGCTTGATGCATAAATATGTACAAGCCAATGCACTTGAGCACACACTACATCAAATCCTCACACATATATTCCCTCGTTCACTCTGCTTATTCCAGTTTCCCTTCCAGTCAGGCATATTTTAAAACTCATACCCCACTTCCTTATTGGCTTGACAACCTTGGGGGAGAAATCTTCCATATGTGACACTAATAAGTGGAAGCAGTGGAGAGCCACTTCACCATGAGGCATAAATAACTAAATAACATGCAGACTATGGGATTTGTGTGATTTGTTGTAGAACTCAAATTTATTGCCATTCAGATCTTAAAATTTTTCAATTTTAAAACTTTTAAAATCAAAGTGCGGTTTTTACAGAAGTAGCTGTATGTGTTGACATAAATATTCTTTAAAAAAAAAAACATGCATATTTTAAGTTATTTACTGGAAAGATCAATCTAGGAGCTAATTTGACTGAATTAATCTTGTGTTGGAGCAGCCATACAGTCTATTCTTTAGAAATAATCTGCAGTATCTTGAACCTTAAGTTGGATGTAGCCACAATACTAAAGTATCATGTGATACTGATGACATGCATGTTATCTTACAACACCTTAAGGCTGCTGTGTTTTGAAACATAAGCACAAATGCAGCTTTATTAATAATATTATAGCAGATTGAGACTAAATGTGTGACTTTTAAATGGGTGAATCTCTATCACAGAGCAAAAGACCTGAGTAGCCATCACAGAAGGGAAGTGTAAGCTTATATACATTTAAGTTTGTGTTTTAATTTTTACAATATGATATTTGAAATATGTTAGAAATGAATTTACATGAGTCAAACAGAGAGAAAGGGGGCACTGTTAGCTCAGATTAATATTGTAAATAACCTCTTCAGAACCACAACTTACAAATCTAAACTATTCCTTTTAGGTTTTACTGGTAAAGATGTTTTATTTTGCTAGAGGCATACTACTACATACCACAATCAATTGGTAAACTAAAGTCAAACTACAATAGTAAAGCCCCATGCATTTACCTTAAAGTGCATTTTGTAATGATGAGAGAGAGGGAGAGATATTCTAGAGGACAGAACAGATTAGCATCAGTGGCCAACCTGACACTGATAAAGTCAGGATCAGTTTAAAGAGGACCTGATGTGGTGGAGGGCTGCAAAGCAACCTGCAGCAGAGGCGGAGCAGCTACAGAGGCCAAGCACCATAAATACTGCACCCCATATGAGATTTACTCAATGAATCGATAGAGGGGAAAATGCTATTCAATCAACTGATGCGGGCTGCTGGGGAAATCAACTGACACACACAAAAAAAATGACCGACCTTGGAGACATGATTTGCCAGAAGAGAAGCTGTTAACTGCATTGCACATCTCATTGTTCATCTGTTTTTTACTATTCTGATGTCAAATTGCATCCATGCATATGAATTTGGTTGATTTGCAGGAGCTTTTGCAAGACAGGTGTGCAAATTCATCAAGTTCTTGTAATGCTAAATCTCTGGAGAAGTGATTTTGAGACCTGATTTGGCATATTTTCTCCTAAAATAGTCCAAGAAACAATTATTACCTGCTTGCCCTTTCACAATATATCCACATTTAAATTAAGTATTATACCTACACTTAAGGGAGAGTCTGTCTAAATTGATGTAAATTAGTTGTAGCAAATTGCTTTGCTTTCTCAGAGGCCAGTGATGCTGCATTATGAAAATTGTGGAAAAAAAAATATACTATGTGCTGAAAGCCAGTGTTCATTTTGATAAAGGTCAGGTACGACCCAGAGGGTAGAATTCATCCCCTCTTTCCGTTATGTGTGCCTACTAGGTTTATAAATAACTTTTCTAATAAAAATAAATTGCCTAAATTGTGTTGAAATTCATCTTTTAAATTTCTCAAACACTGATGATGGTGAAATGTTCCCACAGATGCTTCTAATGCAAGCACAAATGAACAGAACCTAACCGGAGTAAACAAGGTTGTTCTATTTCGCAAGGCGGTTGAGATGCACTGAAAGAAGGAGTGTCCTGCTGAGCTGTTGAACTTCAGTTACAACATGAGGCCAAGCGAGGGGTGTGGTTTGGTGGTGCAGTTACAAGACAGAAGACAATCACCAAAAAATTAAAAATGTTCTTCCAAATAATGACCATTTTCACATTCATTAAGTAAAAATTAACAGAACTTTTTAGTAGTCCTTTTTTTCTCATGAAATTACCAATTCGTTCAGTATATTTGTAAAAAAGCAAATCTCTATGTGTCTTTGATCTTGTCTACATCTGTTTCGTAAAAAGGATGCAAAACTGGGTGCATGATTGCCCCTCATCTGTTAACCCGATGGCCATGTTTGCTTTGTATTTAATAAAATCAAATTCTGCAACAACTTAGCGAACAAATCTCAGACATTTTGACATAACCATCACCACTAAGCAACTTCAAAGTTGAACAAGAAAACTTTGGAGTCCCTGATGGCAACGTGGTCCGACAGGTCATTCTTCATCACAAGGAGGAGACCTCCATAAATCAAAATAAGCTACTCCTCTTGTTTTCTTAGGAGAAGTAAACAAAATGTATTTTGCTTTTCCCAGTTAATACAAAACTGAAGTTGCTTTTCATCATGACAAAATTCAAATGTTGTCTTTCTTTCCACAAATAATTTCAACATTAACCCCAAGGTAAGAGTGTAGTTTCTTCTGGTTAAAACCCTGGTATGGCAACTGTTCGTACTGAGACCAATAGGTTTCATAAATTCAGAAGAAACTTATTAATGTCGAAATAAACTTGCTTAAAGAACATTGGAAAATCTGTGTTTCTTCAGGGGCAGCTACTGAGCAGTTAGTTATTTTCTGTTTTTGTGTTATGAAAGGGTTCCAAGTCTCACTAAAAATACCAGCTGATCATTAAAACATGCTTCTGCACATTTTCCTTCCAACTTTCAGCAAATATAAATACATCACCAACTGTATCCTTTGGGATTTGTAGAATGGTGTCTGTAATGGAGCTTACCTAAGGCTTAAATGCGACGCATAATTGCATGTCTGCACGTATGAGTAAATATGTTAATGGCTGTTCTTTCGAGCTAGAATAACAGTTACAGAAGTGGTTGTGGGTGGCTGGATAAGGGTGCTGCAGACATTACACTCACTAGGCTCAAGCATTTGCTGTACAATGCGAAGCATGGCCAACACCTACTGGGCTTCTTAGTACGACTAATTTCAAACACAACTCTCTCAAACTCTCCGTCAAGAGCACCGACTCTGAAAACTACACTAAAACCTTAAAATATCTCGATTTAGATTTTCTGTATAAACACCGCTAGAGTGTAAACAAAGCAGCTGACATTCTACATTATTTCTACTTCACTGAAGTGGATCAAATTGTCAAGGACGTGTAGCTAAAAGTTCTGCTCAGAGTTGTGAAAACGTACTTCATCTCCGAGAGTTTATATATGTTTTGATTTGTCACACGTGAATGTTTCGAATCAAACTAATTTCACACAAAGAAAACCTGAGTGAAAACAAACTACAGTAATGAAAAGATGCTTTCCTTTTTCAAGGAACAAAAGCTATCCAAACCAACCTGGCATGATGTAAAAAAATATATATATATATATTGTCCACAAATTTTAACTGTGGACGATTTCGCCACAACAGCAAAAATTACCATGCAACATTAACGTGAATTGACAATCTTTGCACAAGCATTGTCTGTGGTCTCCTTGTAGCCACTACAAATTAGCTTTCCCTGGTATCTTTGTTCACAAAACTGCATGTGAATTCTCAGAATGGTCATCAAACAAAAGTGCTTCGGCTTACTGTATTTTTTCCCCTTTCTAAGAACACAGTGATCACTAAGAAATGGAGGCAGAGGGAGTGAGAATGATAGGAAATTAAAAAAAGAGGGTGAAGCAGGTTAGACAGAGCCGGATGAAGAGGAGAAAAAACTTTAGTGAGGATAAGCAAGAATAAGAAATGAGATCATGCTAATTATCTATCACCTTTAGCCCCATGGCAGTTCTTAGCTACTATTGCTTTCATACAGAACTTTTCAAAACGCTAGCCCAATGTGTTAATATGGCTCAATGTACACTGTCTTCAAGGTGTTGAAGCTTTAAGGATGCTAAACAAAACAAAAAAAAAGGAGACAATTACTGAGGTACATGATTGTTGTTATGTACCTTAGCATACAGATTTAAAATGTTGCTTTCATTAAGTACCTGTGCAACTTTGAAGTTTTAACGTGAGAACACGAATAACACAGTGCATCAGATATTACAACCCCACTATTCCTACTTTTGTATTCTTTCTCAAAAACATTTACAACTAGCAGTCATTTTCCATTCTGACCATGCCTTTCCTTCTGTCTGCTTTTATTCTTAATGTACAGGGGTTTTTCTCTCCCACCCTCAACACTACCATCCTAAAATGGCTCCTTGTTCTCTTCAACCTCTCTCTCCCATGTTACACAATCAGATGTTCCCTCTGCCTGCCAGAGATCCAGAATATCAATAGACCAATAGACCATAGCGCTCTGTCTCCCCATTATCCAAATCTTGTCTGCAACACACATGCACAGAGTGTCTACACTCGTAAAGTATGAACCCAACCATAATATGATCTTATAAATTCATGCATTCATATATAATCTTCAGCTGAACATGCTGTAGAAGTCATAAAACACCCCACACCTGCCTATATAGAATATAGACCTATATAGAATACACATCCAGCTCTTCTGTAGTAACTTTCACACCCATAGCAGCAGGCCTCTTATCAATTTGCACTTAAAAAGCAGTTTTACCTTTCCCTTTGGTGGTTCCGTGTCCCCAGCTACTTTCATTGCTATTTTCATACCCCCACCTTTTTCTCAAACCACAATTTCTTACTCCGTACCACCTCCTGTCATGCTTCAACCACTCTACCCACTCTTTTACTTTTAAAGCTGCATTTCTCTTTCATTGCTGCCAAAAGCAGGCAACGGTGCGCTTCTCTGCGTTTTATCTTCACACAAGGCCACACCACCTGTGGATCAATACCATGTAGAGACCACACAAGCTTTCTTTGTCTTTTTTTATTCTTTGTTGACATGTGTAGTAAACCTATTTGCGCACCTAACCTTTTCTTACACTGAATAGATAAGCGTAATTTGATCAGTTAGAGGGGGGAAAGGTGGAAAAAGACATAAGGGAAAATAAATGGTGTGTTCCATGATCTACAAATCATAAAAACATTCCTGGCAACACACTGACCAACAGTTTACAAACTGTAAAAGGTAATGCATTATATATGGCATATAATATGTATATTGTTTTTTATGTGAAGGAAAAGCTTTCCACATATTGTTTAAAATATGCATAAATCAATACGTTACAGTGCATATTTTGTAGGTTTACCTATTACCTTTTAGTGAGAGAAGTGATAAGGTCAGTTTATTGATGCTTTCTCAGCTTGTGTTTATAGTTCAGGACAGTGTAGGCAAACACAAATATGGGGTCATGAGTAGCAATTCTACTCAAAATAGCCAGCAGATAACAGAAGAGTATGCTAATCAAAATCAAATCTATTACATTTAAATACAAGGTTGAAAGAGTTTGAAAAACTTGTGTATGGTTCAGAAAGCGCACACAATATCATAAAAGTAGTCTTGTGTAGGAAGTAGAAACGGGATGGCTGGAGATATCTGAGGTGCAGTAACATTGCAGTTGGGATTTTTATTCGTAACTTCCATTAAAGGGGTGGTATGATGCACTTTCCAGGGACATAGTGCCATTTTATAGCCCAATCAAGTAGCTGTGCTACTTTCAGTTATACAAATGCTTCATATATAAATTTTACACTTTGAAATTGGCTCCAAAGAGGGGGAGCTATATGGAAAGCAGCACTTTGTATGAGAAGGCGTTTAGGCACCCCTAAAAGGCTGCCACAGGAAATTCAAGGGTTCCTCAAACATGCATGAATGAATCAAAGTAAAACTCCATGTATGTTTTACATGGCTATATTCTGATTAATGTGCATATGCTCATTTTGTAATGTGAAGATGCTTGAATTTGTATCAACCTATTTTTTTTTTTTTTGCGAAAATGATTCGTTCTCTCTTACATCAGAAATGATAGATTTTTAAAGCGGGTTACAGGC
Organism: Xiphophorus hellerii; assembly: GCF_003331165.1. NCBI lineage: Eukaryota > Metazoa > Chordata > Actinopteri > Cyprinodontiformes > Poeciliidae > Xiphophorus > Xiphophorus hellerii. Next base: position 11,015,700 of record NC_045688.1, on the reverse strand, counting down.
TTACAGTTAGCATGACCACACAAATAATTATGAAAACTGATCCTTTATGCTAACTGATAATTCTTGAGTATGGTTTATCTAAAACGGCTGCTGTACACTGTATGGTGCCAGTGGTGGGATAAGAATATTTTAGCAACAAAATCAAAAACAAAAAGAAACAACCATGAAAGGATGGAATGAATGATAAAACTTTACAAAGTGCAACGGTGTTGGGTTTTGGAGGGAGCTTTTTATTTGACCCATTCACCATTTTGTACATTTGGGCTTTTTGTACTTTTTGATAACAAAAAGGAACATTCTGACAGGTTATTTCATACAGAGGCTTCAGTAAATTGTACCTTTTAAAATACAATCTATTCAGTGGTTCATTGTTTGCCAATAAATAATACCTAGCGGCAGGGAGTAAATGCCTTGATTCTTTTGGATAAATCTGGGGTCATAATCTGTATTCAGAATCACAATAGATGGAAATAGGGTGTATATTTGTTCATTTAATTCAGAAGATGTTAATCAAATGGCAATAGACTTAGAATGCATCTACCCAATTGCAAATTTCTTCAGATTTAACTTTTGTTATTCCAAATGTTTCATAAAAGATGTTTTAATTTTGAAAGGTGATTTAATTTATCAAACAGACTAAACCAACCAGGCCCGATATGGGAAGTAATTGCCCTCTTAAGTTAATAACCGGTAGTAGCACCCTTGGTGGCAGCAACTGCCATCAAATGGTTCTAATAACTGGCAGCCAGTTTTTTACATCTTGGTGGTTCGTTACAAATGGCTTTCTGACATTTTCACAGTAATAGATGTCACTTACTGTTTTTCATCTGTTCAGTGCAGGATGTTTTACTTTTGAGATATTATACCACATCATAATACCAGAACGGTTCTCTTTAGGTCCACATTTTGCATCTACACACACCATCTTTGTCTGTAAATCACTGCCTACAAAAAATTTCAACAGCTTCATAATTATCTGTCTTCATTTTTCTTTAATCAATAATGCAATTCTATCAACTCATTGGCAATTATCCTGAACATGAGCACAGAATGCTTGTTTATGGTTACAAAATGGAAGAAGGTTGGAGCTAAATGTCAATGAGAGGGTAGAAAATAGAGGTAAGAATCTTTTCTTTGAATTTACCCAAATCTGTTATACTGAATTACAATCCAGTCTTTTTATTTACTGTATTTTAATTCAGTAATTAAAATTCTACATGAAGAAAAAAGGGAAGAACTATTGTTTCTACAATAAAAAAAAACCAGCTCTACAAATGTTTGAGAAATTTTACAATACATTGCTAATCTCCAAGGCAGGATGGTGGGGCATATTTTCTGTTATTGCAATTTACTAACTTGAAATAAGATTCTATTTTGCCCTAAATATATGCAATGATTCCTGCAAGACATTACAATTTGTATTGTGCATTCTTCCTATGTACTACAAACTGATCAATCGAAACAGCATAATTTTAATTATATAGATTATCTCACATTGCACCGCAAATAAATAAGGAATTCTATTGGTTTTAGATACAATTGCACAACATTTGAGTGAGTTTAAACTTTGTAATACTTACAATTCTTGCAGTTTAAATATGAATTTTTAGTAAATTAACCTGTTTCTCAGAGGTTACCTTAAAGCAAAAATACTTCACATTTGCATTGATTTAAGATTTGTGTATTTGCATAAAAGTAATTCCATCAGAATATTAAGCATTTATTCTGAGGGTTTGCTCATGGTACAGAAGTATTATATTGTCTTCTCTTTGCATCCAAGTTGTGGGTGGATGAAAAGGCTCGCAAATCCTCCTCAGCTGCTCCTGGAATATTTTTTTCCACAGACTTTTCCCTGATGAAGCCTTCACATGACACTCAGACTTTAATTCATCACATTAATTATTTCTCTTCCAAATTACAAACAAGTGCATCAGTTCACCATGGCTGCCATCCATGGTGCCGACAACAAGATCATTTACTTGAGAAATGGAGGTACATCAGAGTTTTTACACTTGCAATCTTTTGTCATTTATACAAATACGACACAGTGCAGCATTGTGTCCTGCATGGCATGTTTAAGGTTCATTATGATGAGCTTAAATGTTATTAAACATAGTATTTCACCTTTCTGTGAGGTGACAGCTCCACAGATGAATATTAATAAGAGTTTAATTTCCAATCACCTTCTAATAGTTGCTATGGTGAAATAGCAGGTAAAAATTCAGTTCGTCCTGAAATTGTGAATTTCAAGATGTCTATGCAGCAGCTAGATTTATTAAAAAGGGTAAACACAAAAAGAGTAAATGTAAGACAAGATAAATGTTTTGTCTTACATTTATCTTAATTTGTCTACCAACCCTGAATAGGAGTATCTAGTCTACTTCAGATCAACATTAGATTCTTTTTCTTCTTTTGCTCTTTCCTTTGTTATTTTGTTTGTATTTCCTTTTAATTCTTGTAAAGCACTTTGTATTGCCTTGTTGCTGAAAATGTGCCATATAAATAAAATTACCTTTACCTTTAACCTTCAGCTTTATATGGGCTGTGAAAAGTCTGACTATTCTGCAGCAGGTAACACTGAGTGCTAACAGCAAATGCACTGTCAAAACTCCAGTCTAGGGTGATTCTTTAAATACATTTCCTCAAAAATCTGAATGTACTTTGCCGCAATTTTGCTCTGAAATAATTAAAGTACAGCTCAGAACATGACGCCATTCCAAACTGGATCAAAGTTTGTGTTCTTATCTCAATTTCCCATGGAAATCAGTCCTAAAAGATGTTCACTGATAAGAGTGTGAAATTGGATGGCCCAAATTACAAAATCAAAGATGTATTCAAAGCAAACGGCTTAAATCTTTCTTCCTGGTTAAGCTTTTTAATGGATTAAAACATCCTACAGACACTCTCTGGAAAGGAGACAAGGGAGCCATTTCGCAACATGATTCACATTCTAATTAAGAAGACAAGGCATTAACTACTCCAACAGCTGGCTGATAAACATTAGCTGAATCTGTCTTGACCACCCACAGCTGCAAAACTGAAATGAATTCACGTCCAAATTAGATTAAAAACTACCACTCACCTCTCCGTTCCTAACTAGAAGTCTTGAAGGCAACTTTGTAGTGTGTTAGTGTGAACTTTGTAAAATAAGTGTATGAAAGAAAATAAACGACCAAGTGTTTTATGCAGTCTTCAACAAATTAAATGTATTTATCTCATAATATACAATCATTTACTATTCATAAAGCTATTTTCAAATCAGTAATCAGTCATAAGAAATATGTGTGACAAACTCTATACCAATAGTAATCTAAGCAAATTATGTGCTCAGAATTAAAGTATTTGTTTCCATTTCCTACTCTGTTCGATAGAGGCTTTAATTATTGGTCTCAAGACTAATCATTGTTGGAATTACATGCATTACAATTGCTGCCACTTTTCAGATAGTTTCGTTTACTTGTACCGTTCGCTTGTCTCTACAGCAGTTTAACACTTTGTGTGTGAAGTGTTTCTGACTTTGACAGTGGGTGACGTGCAAAAATGAGAAACCGAGACTTTACAAGCTCCCGTCTTTCCCAATGGTGGAGCACGAGCATTTGCTCGCCCCGTGTTACCATGGCAACAGCACCCCATTAGGTGGCACGAGGGTGAGCGGATGAATGGGCAGGCATGCGGACAGAAAAGGGGAGAAGTGGAGAACAAAGGGAGGGGGGCACAGAGGTGATGGAGATGGAGAGATGGAAGATAAAACACAAAGGTGTGGAAAGGAAAGAAGGAGTTGTTGTCACTGCAGAGATGAAAGGATGGAGAAAATAAAAATGGTTGATAGACCTGAGATAAAGGTGGGATAAAAAAACTTGTGAACACAAAGGACAATCAAAATGATAAAAGTGAGCTGAACCTTCAAAGAAATGCTACTTGCTATATGTTGGACACATTTTTTAACAATTTACATCAAACACATATTGTATGGAGAAAACTAATCTCTTTACCTGTGCAAGACTTATTTTTCTTTACAGGGTCCTTAAGTTTAGCTTTTTTTATTATCTCAATGTACTCAAACGATCAATTTGAAGAAAATAAATTAACATTTATATGGAAAATTATAAAGCAAGTAAGTCTAGAATATGAATTGGAACCATTTACCTGCTGCAGTTAAAGAATAAAGCTAGTTTTACATTTATTTGAAACAATATTGGATCTGGCGTTGTTAATGACAGAACAATTTAGTGAAGGAACTTGAGAAACCAAACTTTTCATAATTCGAATTAATCTTTAAAATATTCTAGACACGGGGGGGGGGGGGGGGGGGGGGGGGGGGGCAGAGTTGCTGCATGCACGCCGAAGATAAAGGACTGTTATTGGCTCGATGCTTTTTTTATTAAATTGAATGATTTTCCATTATTACACAACTTCATTAATACATTAAACTTCATTCCATAGATAGAATGAAATTGGAATTCGTGTTTGACTCTGAATTTGACTTGATTTATTTAAAGCTGCTTTTGAATCTGTGCTATATTAATAACATTTGATTTTGCTTTCCTACAGCACACTACTTCAGGTTTTTAATGTCACAAGTTGACAGGTAAAAACATGATCACACGTTGTGTCTTAATCTGGCATTTTGTCTTCTTTTTCCCGCATTTTATTGCATCTGCGCCATCTTACCTTTTACATCTCGTTGTTCAAACGGCACAATTATTACAGATGGGTTGAATAGGTAATTCACAAGTTAAATGGCAGCCAGAGAGTGATTGTAGTTGAGAAGGTGGCGATAAAGGTGTCAAAGGATAAAGTGTATACATGAGATAAGTAGAGGGGGAAAAAAAAGAAGGGGCAAGAGATGGGAAGAGAGGAGATAGTGGGGGTAATTGAAGTGAGGGACAGGCGAGACTAGAATGCTGATGGAAAGCAAATAGAAGGATAGAGCAGAAGAACAGATAAGATATGGTCTGGAGTCATTCAGGTTGGTTGTAGAGCAGAAATTGGCATTCGGATCGCTCTGCTGCACTCTGCACCAATTTGCATGCTTCTATGCCACCTATAGGCTGCGCAGAGGGGATGAGAAGATGAGCAGCGAAGGGAGGAAAGCAACAGAGGGGAGGAGAGAGGAGCAGCTGAGTAAAAAGGAAACATGCAAAGAGAGCTGAAGCTGGGAGGCACATGAAAGGAAGCAGAGGAGATTTGAACTAGAGGAGTGATGTGTGATTAAAAGAATGAGGAGCTGACTTTTGATAGACTCCTTTTCCCTTTATGGTTGGTTTATTTCTAACCCACCTTGCTTTGCTGATCTGAACAACTTCAGCTGCACAGACTTGACTTGCCTTATGCCACAAAAAAAGGCTGACCAAGAGACTTAACACATGTCCCTTGTGACAAAAGCAAGGGGATTTAACCTTAAAGTTTAGTTGTACGATCATTCAGAGAAAGACCGATGGTATTGTGTTTCGTTTTAGATGTTCATGTAAAAAACTGAATGCTTCTTTAAAATTTACACTGGACATTTAACGCGCACAACAAAACTTCATAGGGACTAACTGGAACTTTATGTTTTGGTCAAATGAGAGTAAGATTTTAGTAACCAACATCCTGGGAGGAAATTGGTGTAAAACGACTGACTACGTGTAAGGCACCTGATGCCCAACGTTCAGTAAAAATCCAAGATCTATCTAGATCAAACCCTGGGAACTTTGCTAAGGTGGCTAGCATGTTGAACCTCTTGAAATACAGGGATTAAGAAAAAACTCACAATAGGTCATCATTGGGTTTTTCAAAAGGATAATGATCCGAAATATTTTTTTACACTGACTAAATGTACTTGAATTAAAGATTGTATGTTTTCTAAATATTCCACTATGAGATAATGACAATGCAATAAAGTATGTATTTATTGTAAAGGCTTGGGTGTTTTTTGTTTTTTTTCACACAAGGCACCACCAATTAATTTGATCGCGCAAAAGACTAATGATGAATATGATGAATGAACTGTTTGTGCTTTGTGAACTTGGTGTAAAACTCGGCCTTGCCTCCAAGTCACTCTAATTATTATCAGGGTTACTACCACACACTGGGCTTTTCCTCCCATTAGAGGAACAGCCCCCAGCTTCAGTATCCCCCAGCAAAACAAAGTCAGTGGTTCAACTCATCCCACAAGGATGCGGAGAGCAGCACGTTTTATTTCAGACCTTCTTTGTGTCATTGTTAACGTATATGCGCAACGATGGGATTTTACACTTTGTCCCTTGAAGTGTGACATGTGGTGAAGCCATGATGGCAGAGGCTTGATAATTAGATGAAACACTGTCTCATTCTGTTTATCAGCTCTCTTTGCGATTGCTCCTTTTCACAGTCTCAATCCCATGACATGACTATCTCTGTATGGTTGCTGTCTGTGTCTCCACTGCTGTTACCCTCTGGCTCCTTCCTATTTTGACAAACTAGGGCATGAAAATAAGCTTCCACGTTGCCAGGAGAATGCTAAATACAAGGCTCCTTTTCTTTGGCTGTGATTCTTTAATCAACTTCCTCTTATCTCAGCCCTGCATCCCTTGTTTCTCTTTTTTCAGAATGTAATGGAGGAGAAATCTCCACTCTGCCAACATCCTTTTCTCTCAGCAGCCCTCCTCCGCTGTCCCTCGCTTGCTGGTTCATTTGTCCACCGTTGCGTTTCTCACACTCTCTCAATCTTCAAAATTCGTCTTGCCACCTTGCTTATCCTCCGCCGAGCTGTCGTTTTCATCCTCATTTCCTCGTTCTTTCTTTTATCTCCCTTTCGCCTGTTTCCTGCCTCTTTCTTCTGCACCGAGTCTCGTGTCATTTTTCTCGTCGGTTTTTGCTCTCGTCTCTTTTCACGTCTTTCGGTTTGCCCTCATTAAAGGTTTGAAATTGCGCAAGTATATGGTGGGCTTCACACCAGCAGCTCAGTGTGTGAGAGACGTGTATGGAAAAATTATTCACATATTTAATGATTAAAATTGGCCGTGTCAAACCATGCTGCAGCTCTTGAGTTTTCATCTGTCTCTTTCAGTTTTTAGCAGAAGATTTAGCCAAGGCCAACACGTTTGGTGATGATCATATTTTTCGACTAACAGATGTGAAAGTGATATTTTTCCAACTTTTTGAAGCACAAGTCAATTTCGAGCCTCCAGTTTCCAATGAAGTTAACTAGTGGGTATGGCATGGAGGTTCATGCCATCTGCTTAAACGCTGCATTTTTTTTTTTTTTACAAACAAATCGATTTCTTTGAGCACAGAGATTTTTATGAGGTTTCAGTTACTATTTAAAACCCTTTCGTTTATGTGTCCAAAAGTATGGAGGACGAATCCTGCCATAATTGAGAAAAAAATACATAAATAAATAAATGCTCAATAAATTAGCATACAGTTAGATGTATCAAAATAATAAATAAAAGTTGGAGGTAATTAAATTATACCGTAAGCATAGTGTACACATCTTTGTTAATGTCTTTATTTGATCACCTTTGTAATAATTATCTTATTTGACAGTTAATTTTAATCTTTATTGGTACTTTTTAAAATGCGTTCTTGTGTATGTTATTTTTGTCTGTCTTATTCTTTCTTTGTATTTTTTACCACATTTTTTCCAACGCTATGTATTTCTGCCTGTCCTTTCTACAGCTCTGTGTGCATTTGTGTCTCTTTATGTAAATTAGTTGGGGTTGTGCCATAAGGCGCCAACTTCTGACTATTGGTTGGTTAACGTTAAGGGTCCTACATGGCTGGACTCAAGTCAAACTGTCAACGCGCGGTTACATGGATTCAGGACTGCATGACTCATTAGCAGAACTCTGGAGAACTTGACTGTAAACTCAAGAAGTGATTCAGCCATTTTATTCATGTGTGTTGGACCAGAGACACATCTAAAAGTTGCGGGACATCAGACTGTGAGGCCTGAATTTGAAAATTATTGGTCTAAAAACCATTAAAGTTCATGCAGAAAACATTAAGCACTTTTGTTTTTAACACTAATAATCTTTATGATGCTAGCTTAACTTCTGAGTTAGTGTGTGGTTTAATCACATTTAATGTGATTAAATGCATTCCAAAATCACTACAGTTTCGATTTTCAGCATGGATACGTTTCCTTTCCACGTAGTCTGTCAATCATTTTGCACAGCCGAGGTTATCTTAAAGCTCAGCTAATAATGCTAAAAAACAATTTCACCGTGTGTTTTATGTTATCCTTAGAGAAGATAATTGATGTTTTCAGCTGCAGAGAAGTGCTTTAAAGTTGTCTGTCACTGAAAGAAAATGTCTCAAATATCCTATTAAAAATGTCAGGTCGGAGAAAAGCTTGATTTACATTTTCCACTTATAAGTTTTTCTTTTTGAGAGCCAAACTTAAAATGGAAGATATTTCAAGTAGTTTTATTTGGATACCGCATAATGCAGGCATACATATTCTCAAAAGTATTCTGGCCATATGCCTATCATGTTTACTAGGGTTAGGATATTTTTTAGACCAAAATTATATTAACTACGCCAGTTTGAGAGAAAACTAATTTGATTTTCCCTGAAATATTCTTTGGCAACTATGAAAGTTGAAATTTTACAACCAACACTAACCGTGCCATCTTGCACATAATAGCAAGTTGTAATAATCTAAGTCATAACCCATTCATTTCAATCAGTGCCTTATTTGATGTAATTTATGAAAATACAGAATAAAAAAATGGGTATTAAAAGGTTTTCTTTATGCCATAGGGATGAAGCACAAGTAGAAGGCAAAGCAATAATACCAAAGTCTGCAACACCATCTCCATAACACACTGCCTCAGCCACTAAGCGTCAAAGTAAACTGTGCCTTAAATTTAGTTTTCTTCTGACTAACTGTCTGGACCCCAAAAGAAAATCGTTGCTTTTATCAGAAATAGGTAGAAACGACAAAATGGGTCATTTCTATTTTGACCAACCAGTTCTTTGACAAATCATTTATCACGTGAAGTTGTCGCATAACTGTGCTGGTTTCTTGTTGACATCTTGCCATAAAATAGCAGTCTAACTGATCGAGTAGGTAACTGTAGAGCTTTGATCAGTCTGGAACTGATTATTGGCTAAGTGCATTTCAAATAGCAGTTTTGTTACATTCACACTTTTTGGGTTGGTTTCCATGTCAAGGTATTGAAAATCATACTTTTCTATCCTCTTGTTTTCTTCTCTCTAATCAACATTTGACAATATTTTTCTTTTTTTCTGAGAATGTCGGACAACAAATTATATTCATTTTCAGATGTGAAAATAACCAAATCTCTTGGTTTTCTATGACTCTACTATAGAGGATGTAAGTTCATTGCAAATATATGATTTCAACTAGAAATCCTGACATGAATATTTCTATTAAACAGCATATTATGTCTAGACAGATAGAGAGCCTCATTTTTAGGGCTGCTCTTACTGGCAACTAGAATTACTTCGCAACACTTCTTACTGCCATGGTATATTTGCTGAATTAAGAGAGTCTCCCACAGTAAGACTGTTGCATTGTGGACTTGCAAATGAGTGAAAGGAAACTGATTAAAAGAAGATTAAGGCTTATCATGTCTTAATCAGCTGTATCTCTACTCCTCTCTGTCCTCTGAAAATGTCCCCCTTTTATTCCATTTAGTGCCTGGCTCTAGCTTGGTTTCAAATCTTTTATCTTTGTGTTAAAAAAATAGAATAGAAAAGGCCTGTAGCAATCACTCCCCTGAAAGGGTTCAAACTGGTGTCAAGCACCAGCCCTCCCACTTTCCCCAATTTCTCTCTTCCAGTGTGGTTAAACAAGCTTTATCAGACATTCAAAGCAGGTTCTGCCTTCACTCTCTTCATGTTTACTTTATTAATGTAGAAAATAAATATATTTTAGACATATTGTGAATTTCTTATGGTTGGGATACAGTAGTATGTATGAATGAATTTTGCTTGAAAGCTTTTATATTTCCAAAACACTTTTAAAAAATACTGAAGAAAGTAAGAAACAGAAAAAGGCTGGGTTTAAGGTTTCAAGTACTTCAGATTAAAAAAGAGAGATTTAGGCCCAAACTCAAATATTGGACATTATTTCACAAGCTGGATTAGTTGGCACTATTGTGATTAAAAGATGCTGCACAACCTGCAACTTTATTTTTCTCACTAGACACACTATATTCTGTGGGAGGAATTCAGATATTATGAAAAAAAATGGATAGCTGCAATGAAAACTGATAGTGACACCTGGTCAAATTTATAATGTTGCCAACACTTTTTTCTATTCAAAGTTCTTTGCAAGTCACATAAAAAAAAAAAGAAAGCTTTTATTTTCTAGAAACGACACATTTCTAGTTCAACCTGTGTCCTCCATAAAACTTTTGCTCAGAAGATGTTTAACCTTTCCATATGGGAAGCTGGTAATTTAAGTTCAGCTTGTTGGGAAAACAAAGCAAATGAAGGGAACTTTGTAAAACATGGCATCCAGTCATGTCTTTAAAGTATGATTGTTCCTATTCTGAATAGTGCATGTGTATTAGGATTAATGGTGTTGAATTCAATGCACCAGTTCATCAGGAAATGGTACATTAACCATCATGTTACATCACTTTTTATTTTCATTTGCCATTTTGGAAATGTCAAAAATAGAGTGTCTGTAAAAGGTCACATGCTCATTAGCTGAAGTAAGGAGAAAGGATCTTCAATTCAGACAACATAGCTTTATTCCTGCAACTCTCAGCTTCTTTTACATGGCGTGTGTGATCTATAGTACATATCCATCTGGATTTTAGAAAAATCTGTACTATCCTGGCTTATCTGATCAAACTTTAAATGCTACATTGTTAAATATGTGACAAAGCATTAGTAGGACATTATTATTCCTGTGTCATTGAAATGAAATGAAGAAAAGTAACAGTGTGTCAGAGCTATAACGCTGTTCTCAAATAGTGACACCAAGTGAGATATCGGTGATATGAATCTTTGGCATAACAATAATAAAATGGAAATCTTTTCACCATTGACTAGGCTACTAGAATTTGTCATTGTAAACCTACAAAATAAAGTTAAATAAAGAAAGACTTGGCTCCTTTCAGGTTTCATTTATATTATTTACATAGATGAATGTGCTTAAGAGCGTGAAGAATGGCCTTCTCAATACTTGCAATCCTGAGGGATTTTCTGAATTCTTTTATTATCGGGTACAAATCAGCTCAGCTTTGGATCAATAAGATGCTCAAATGCAAAAAGGCATCGGACCAAAGGTAAACAGGCAGAATTTCCCTCCAAGCATGAAAGGAATCGTTATCTATTTTGAATAATATGGTAACAGAAGGTCATCTTTTCCTTTATGTTAGCATGTCGGCTGATTATTTCTGGGGGAAACAAAAGACCTGCGGACAAAGAAAGTAATCCCTGTGGAGCCAGAAAAATCATAAAAAGAATGTGTTTCATTACTACCATCCCAGAACAGCTTGTTTTGAATTGTGTCTTGTTTAATTAGTGATGATATCAGAACATAAAAGAAGTCAAGAGATGTGACCTACACCACAAATCTGGAGAAAACGCAAAAGTGATGGAAAGGTTTTATGATTCAGTTTGAAACTAGATTCTTGATCATCATGTCTAATTTAACCTACATATAAAAGACAGCACCAGATTCTACTGCAAAAAGTTTAATACAGTTTCAATATATTTTTTTATATCTAAAACAATTCAAGTTAATTATTAACTTTTTAAAAAGCAGGTTATTATTTTTCATAAATTTAGCTAGTTTAGGTATACCATCTGTTCCATCGGAGCACACCGCACACTGGTTCTGGGAGAAACTCACTCGAGTTTCAAATGTGGCGTTAAATTGCCCTTTTTAGTTCTAGTGTGGTATGAGTGTCTCATGAGAATTTATGTTAATATTTGATATGTTAATGTTTGTTTTGCTTTCAGCAAATAAATAATGCAAAGACTTGAACTGAACATTTGTGGAGTGTTTTTTTCCCCTCGTTGCTGCACTTAGAATTGTTCTCTGAAGATTTTTCACCCTATATTAGGTGTTGTTTTCAGGGGAAAATATATATATATATTAGTAATAATCCTATCATGTGAGTAAGCTTCCTAGTACAGAGTAGTATGTGTTAAAAACACTTATTTTACCCTAATTTGGTAAACCGCAGCCTGATCTTTATTTACTTATGGCAACAATACATTATATTATAGCTAGTATAAAAACTGCCACTACTGGCGGCCTCTAGATTTATCAGAAAATATAACAGTTAAAGACAACTATAGGCTTTCAACTCTGAGCAGTCTTTGATAAGAGTAGAGGTGATGTCACACTGTGTGTATGCAAAAGCAGCTGCAGTAAAAAACAGAAAAACTGATCAATATAAATGGAAGAGACTTAGTGTACCCTTAACTCAGCATTACCGAAACCAGCATGCTCTAGGATAAGATGCTTCAAAAATGTTTAGCCTTGTTATCAACCAAAATTGTTTTTTTTCCCCTTATGGTAGCAGCTGGAGTCAATAATTAAAATGTCTCTGTAGAAGTTGTTTCCCTTAAAAGAGCTTCTTTTACCTTTATATTTATTTTGATGTCAGTTTTTAACACCTCACTAATACTGAAAATAACTGCCTTCTGAGTGGCAACACTGTGCCTGGTTGTGGTGTATTCACCATACTTAGAAAGATTTTTGAGTTTCTGATCAATCTTGCTTTATATGCCAATATTTCTTGCACAAGCCAGAGTTTGGACAGTTCTGTTGAGAAAAAAAAAATCGACTGAGATATGAGCACATTTGTTTCTGTCACTCTACTCCAGGCAAAGGTACTGTAATAAGCTACCTTGTCATACTTTTCACTTGTAGCAATATTATATTTAACATTCTTATCCAAAATGGTGGTAGAGTTTGGAGAGGTGAGATGATAAACCCAGAGTTTCCTTTCAGAAAATCTATGATATGTAGTTGGGAAGTTACTGGAGTTAGCACAGCATGAGCCAGTAAGACTGCAACTATAGATGATTAACTGAGGAAGTTTATCAAAGAAACTTTTTTCCTCTTGTAGATCATGCCAGAATGATATGGCATTTTCTTTGGACAATTGTTTTCTTGAGTTTTATATACACTACAATCACTATTCCTTGAAACTTTTTGAGAAAATCTAGGGGCTGTCATGGTTTTATAAGCTTCTGACCAGTTAATTCACAACATTAGAGATGTATTTTAAAATATTAAGCATGTTTCTTCCTTGTTAATTATTTTCACATGCAGGAAGGGGTTTAATTCATCACAGGTTCTGTGTCAAATGTTTGACGTTTTGATGAGAAAGGTGCAGGTCAGGCACAGAACAGTAAAAAACCTCGTCAACACTCTATGAAGTTGGTGAAAGAGGGATGTTAGCCACAGTGAAAAGATTGTGCGGACTCGTACGGTGGTCTGGAAGGGTCAACAAAAACGCCACAACACTCCAGACAAAATGGCAACAGCAAAAAATCACAACAGACAAAATGAAGCTGAGGTGAAGACGGCAAGGTATAACTTATGTTTTAGCATTCCTTGTTACTGTTGTGACTTTTTGATGTGATGTTGGGGCTTGTGATTTTGTTGGCCATTCTGGGCCACCGTAGAATTGGACTGAAAAGCCACTCAGAACAACGATTCCTTACACCAATACATCATGAAGATGTCTGGTCTTAATGACCATCATTACATTTGGAAGAAAAAAATAGGGGAAAATAATATTTCAGGAAGTTTAACACTGGGCGATATGATTAACAACGTGGCTTGATGACAACAAAACCAATGTGTTGTAATGGTCATCACAAAACCTCATCTTAGTCCACAGAAAATTTGTAGCCACAGCTAAACAGGTGTGAGAACGGCCCAAATATGACCTATAAAAGGAAAATATACATATGGTTCTGACTTTAAAAGTACAAAAAGAAAAAGAAATCTCTCATTCTTGCATTTAAGTACAAAGAATTTTGATAATCCTAAAATATCTAAAAAATATATATATATTTTTTTCATTTTAATAAAAAAAATATCTCTGTGAACAGTATATGTAACTTACGGCTTTGAAACTAACATTCATGTGCTGCAGGTCAAAAGTAAGAAACCAAGAAATTATTTGTGGGAAGACTGAAGCATTACAGTTTGCTTCCATCCTACAACACATGAGCTTAAGCTATTTTGCAAAGGAGAAACGATAAATAACATCCTGGATTTACATTTACATCACAAGCTGTAGAAAGACAGGGTGGACAACAAAAGGCACCAGTTCATTAGGACGTAATTTAACATAATGGCTATCCCTAAGCAAGTGTTCATTATTTGCTTTATCTTTTAATGAAACAGAGGAAGAAATAGGCTGCAGTCCACCTAATTTACAGTGATGAAGAAGCATTTGCTCTGTGAGTCACAGCCTGTGATGGACCAGCATGGCTAAAGTTTGATAGATCTTTGTCTAATGAGGGTGGAACAGTTTTGACCTGTGCGCATGTTGTTTAGTCTCAACTCGGGCGCTGTAAATAAACACTTATTAGCACACTTACTTTTAATCAACTGGCTTAAAACATTAATTAGCATAGGATTTTTATTAACATGGAAGTGGGGCACCAGCATCTCTCATTAAGTGAATGAAATGCTGACTTGTTTGCCGTTCGCAGTATGATTTGATGTGACATGACAGACTGAGAAGAAAGCAAGGAGGATGGAGGGTTTAATATGCAAATGATCTACACTTAATAAACAACAAATATGATCTCCTGAAGTAAAATGTCTACAGCTGTGTTTGATGTTAAGAGTTTCTTTAAACTTTAAGATATTACTTTGAAGTTATCCATAAATTCACCTTAGGCATTTGTATAACATATTTCTTTTAAAAGTGCCAATATAAAGATGATTAAAAATATAAGTAGTGTGTGTGAAACTGATAAAGCAACCAGAATATGGAACTTCAATGTGACTCCCCCAACCAAATAGCTGCATTTTGCTTTGCTTCGATGGGAACTCAGTTTTTCCCCAAGCACAAACAAAAAAAACAAACTGCAGTGATTTAAGAAGTCTGCTGCATCTTTCACAAGACTTAAGAAATTACAGAAGACTCTGCTTCATCAGCTGAATACAGGTGGCCTGGAAGAATGTTATCTGGACAGCCTGGGCTCCCAATCATACAATAGTACAGCTGTGTAATGTTGAAAGTAGACACGGCCGATAAAGAGTAAAGTGAGGACGGGTTGACAGAGAATGGTTCAGAGTGTTCAAAAAAGGGGTAAAAATTGAAAACGGTTTAAAAAGTCTAACCAAATTGATAATTCTGCTTTCCCATCTGTAATTTTTGGTTGTGGAATTATTGTTTCTCTGTGAGATTAGGAATAGAAAGTGAGAAAGTTTTAGGGATGTTTACAGAGAAGTGAAGTAGATGATAAATAGTTCTGAGGATTACCTGGGAAATACTATCAAAATTCATGTTTTCCCCCAGAAAACTGGCTAAGTCTGGTGGTTGGGTGCTAGGGCAGTCATCCATGCAGCGGCTCGTCCTACTTGTGAATAAAAAAATGTTGACAAGAAATTTGAAAATGTCACTTGATAATGTGTTATTGAAAAATTAACACCTGAACACCAAATATAAAGTCTTAAAAATGCTAACATTTTAAAAAGACTTAAATAAATAAGCAATGCTCAGCCTGCTGGGTGCACAAATAAAGCCTGGAGGCCCGCCAGGCTTATAATACACTGGGGGAAACCCTGGAATTTACTTTTACCCAACACTGCATTTGTCTTTTATCGGGCCTTAAAGACTCTCTGTCCTTTCAGTCAACATGAGACAGGATGTTTTAAACAAATGTCTCCCCGGTTGCCTCAAAACTGTGGAAAAGTCTATATAAGACTTTTCCACAAGTCTATATAAGACTTCTGGAGTCATCTGGGCTTTAAAGAACCAACCTAACCCGTTGGTTGATGTAAAGAATAGAGATTTTAACTCGTGCATTATTTTACTGTTATGTCTTCTTTTCCTTCTTTTTTTTTTTTACTACCCTTGCATTACTATTATCCTTGCGGTGCAACGTTTTGTTGCAAAATGTTTGTTATAAAGTGTTATTTACAGTTTACAAAGGGCACAAGGAATTTAATAAAATACAGTACTAAAACATTCTGAATGTTTAATAGCTATGATTGAGGGATCATAAAAAAATTTTACTACAGGGTATTTCTTGTTTTGTAAAGTTTTAGTTATTAAACTGTTCAGACCTCTTCCATGAACTTTTTATAAATCATGTTTTTTTTTTAGAAATGCTTGAAATGTTCTGTAAAAAAAATGGCAAAAAGGGTTTTTTATAATTGGATTTTTAAATTCATTCTACTAAACCATCTCAGTGAGAAGTGGCTATGTCAATGTCAAAATCTGACCTTAGACATAATTATTGCAATTAGTTATAGCTCAGCCTGTCAAAGTGGATCAAGATATTTTATACAATTCAGAAAATAGCCCTACGCAAGAAACAAGTAGAGAGGTTTTATTTTAACCGGTGCACAATATTAGCATGCCACATGCTTTGTCAGTTTGCACAGGACAGAATGAATCTCTTTTGCAATCTACAGGCAGGAAACTGTGCCGAACCTAAGATCTTTCTACCTTTATTCGTCTGGTGTCAAATAGTCATCTTTTACTTTTGTTCATGGATTTCTATTTTCATTTGATGCAAATCAGCCACATCCAGGCTCCTCTCTAAGGTGCAACAGCTGGGAGTCTATGCATATTTATTCATTGGTTATACCTTTTCCTCTCTGTAAGGCAGCAGGTGGAAAACCCGTTTTCTCGCAAAGACTTTCCCCTGGTGTTCCATAAGGCTCAGTTAGTTCTTTGTTGTTCACTCCTTGTGGTTTAATTAGGGGATTGCAATATTTGTAAGAGCCTGTAATGCAATTATTTTTATGAGTAAAAATATTTATCTATAAAAGAACAGTCACTTCACTTTCACATGAATTCTAGCTGAGATTAAGTATGATGTAAAATTAAGAAACAACAACTATATCACCATGTCGCCTGAACAAACCAGAAAAGAAGATTTGAGAGTCTTCGGATCTTATTGAACTGCTATTTTAGGTTTACATTTTTTTTTGTGTGTTTACTTTGAATTTCAGTTGACAGGCTTCCTGACATAAAGGACATTGTTGTTTCTCTGTAATAATGTTTTGCGTTTTGACAGACATTTCTTTCACTTTCTTTACCAGACTTTTCTTCCAGCTTCCCCCTTTGAAAAAACTCCAAATGTGGCCTGCTAGATTCAAGTCAGGCATGAGGTCAGGAGAGGCTTTCACTGTCTTCTCCTTGCAAAGTCTTCTGAGAGTGCAGCTTTGTAAGCGTAATCTTGCTAGAATAAGGCCCTTCTGCCAAACCTTTAGGAAATAGACACCATGTCTTGGTTGTGGTATCTAAAAATGTCATTGCTTCAACTCTGGTTAGTCCCTAAAGAAACCTGAAGGTGTATAGTCTTTATAAATAATATTTTTTGTTGAACTTTAAAATCTGATTTGACCGTGGAAAGAAAGGCCAATAATCATCAGATTTTATTTCATTCTACAAAAGAGCCAGGGAAGCTTTTCTTTAGGAGCTGCCAAGAGTTGACGTTTGCAAGGGTGCTTTGCTTTGTCCGAGCTTTCGCGGAAATAAAGTAGATCTTCGTAAATGCAGATTTGTGAATCTGCAAGTGTTTAAAGGGCTCACATTTTCATTGGTAAACCTGAAATCCACCTCACTTCCACTTCAGGAATTAGGAACTTTCAATCACTGGCATAGCAATGCCTCAGCTGTTTGTGAAATCGACAAAGCCCGTTAGATCCCATTTTGTTTGGACATGAAATGTTTCAATCAATTAAAGGTTTCAAGACAAATTTTGCTGACCATAAAGAACAGAAAAGGGCCCATCTCACATTATCCACAAAATATTCTGATCATCCTTTGACTTTTGGGAGAACGGTAGACTGACGGGACAAAAGCGGAACATTTCAGAACGTGTCTACCCAGTTACATCTGAACACTGATAATAAATTAACTGTTAATAGTTTGCAAGCTGAAATGTCATACTGGCTTTTTTGCGAGCTTCTGCTTCAACATTTTTACATGATAAACTTTTTTTGCAGTCAGTTACTTCTGAGTATATGCACAATAGAAACAGCCACATATCTGCTGTTTCATAATCATCCCCTCACAGGCTTTTTGCTGTTTAAGTGGTTGGTTCCTAAAGTAAATCTTGCTCTGCCATGTATGGAAATGTGTTTATTTTTCATTTATGAATTCATGTCGAACATCTACAGTATGTTGTGTTGGGAACACTGATTGACAGGTCTGCTTTGGTAGGGTTAGTCTGCCACTGAGCAGAGGCCAGCTGAGAAAAGGTTGACTCAGCAGGAAAAAATACAAACATTTTAAAAACAGTCAACCTACATTTTTGAAAACAACTTAGACATGCAGAACAGATTTCCAGATCTGTAATATTTCTGAACCTTTGCTCTTAAATTCAAATGACACACCATCACATTGTGTACACAAATATAGCAAGTTAGATTTTTTTTTTAAAAACAAACCCTGCAGCAATACAGAGTCTTCCTTTATAAGTTGCTCTTTTGTCTTATAGTCTCACAAGCTTAAGCTTGCATAATATTTTTTTCCTCTTTGTCAACTTTGAGGTCAAGTGCATGATAATGATATTCTAATGAAGTGCTTAGATTCCACTAGTTTGGCTCCACGCTTAAAAGCACTCGACCAATCCATTTTAATTAGCTGCTGTGTGTGAATACAAGAATCTTCACTCTTAAAAACCAAAACAGAAGTACATCTTTTGACCTTTGTGTTCCTTAACAGTCTTCACTCTGTTGAGGAAAAGGTAACAGCAACTAATGAGCTGAAAAATGACTGTTACTGTAATTTTAGAGTGGTGTTTGCTCTAAGCATTTATTATTATTTCTTTTTACTGTTGTGTCCTCTACAATTTTTGGTATCTGTAATAAAGATATGTAATGGTCTGAGATAAAATTTCTTTCAGTAGCATAATTTTGCACTAAGTATTTTAGAAAAATCTAAGCTTTTCTTTGACCAAATTTTAGGGAATAGGTGTCCGATGTTGTACTATCGCCACACTTTAGCATCCCAATAATTTTCCCTTGTACTAAATTTTCCCTTATGCTAAAAGGACAATGCTTGGCCTGTAAATAACATTTCACAAAGGTGTGGCATACATATTCATTTCATTTAATGTTTGCATCCTATATGTTATGTTCTCTTCTTTTTGTAAAGGGATTGTAATAGTCACAGAAGACTGCTCATGATATCATACACTAGTTAGAATAGTTAGAGGTGCCAGTAACTGTACTTTTATTAATAATGTGTGCGAACATGAAGAAATTATTTCTCAGTGGCAATTTATGCTAAAAGAGGATTTTTTACGCGTTTAAAACAACAGCACCAAAAGGTTTTGAGGGCCCGGTCACTGGTCAATGCGGTGCAGCCTAAAGGCCTTTTTGTGTGAAAACAATTTTTCCTACAGACACTTGCTATGGTTTTTGCACTTTTATAATTTACAACTAAAGTAATATAACTAGTTTTTAATGACAAATTCATCTATTTGAATAGTGATTCCATTCTCTAATATTCATTCAATAGAATTCAGTGGCACATATTCACTTCCTTTTCCTCCTTTTCAAGAAAAAGAAAACTCATTCTGGTATTTTATTACTATTGAAATAAACTAAGGTATCCAATAAAGAAAAACCTGCTTTTGATGGACTAATAAAATTTTTTCCCCTAAAGTAAGATTTAAATTGTACAAGACCACTACAATTTAACATTATGGATCATTTTAAATTAATTCTGTCAAAAATGACAAATATCAATAATGTCACAGTGTATAGGTCTTGTTTTTATTTTCGTATGCAATGTTTGGTGAATTAATGACTTTATAAAGCCATTTCTTTATTTCCATATTCCCTGTTATTTTTGCCAGGATCGATCCTCCATATAAAGCCGAACAGCTGAAGATAATGTTTAAAGACGTATTTTATGGCGTTGACAGCAACAGCCAAATAGGAGAATGCAAATACTTTGCATTATTACCTGAACTTAAGTTCTACTTAAAATATTTAAATTAAGTAAATTGGATTAAGACCAACTTGAAATGAGAGACAAGTGTATTAAGATATAAATTCCCGTCAATGTGGGAGAATTTTCAATGAGGTTGTTTAAAGATAATTGCAAATTTGCTGGACCTTCACATTTAATTTGTACATATTTCTTTTTTTTTTTTAGTTTACACCATCTCGTTTGAACCTATTTCTACACTAGATCCCTTGGCCATATTGCAAAACTGTTCTATTAAATCATTTTCATAATTTATTCTGTCATTCCTTCATTACACCCAGACACACGAACGTTATGGTATAATTCATCATGACAATTACTCCATAACCAAAGCTCTCTCGTGTCATTTTGCTGCAACAATGGGTATTCAACTAACCAATTAAAAGGCTTAATATCTTATCAGGCGGCAGCATATTAGTATAACAAAGGGGTTTTGACTGCATACACATGTATGTGCTTTTGTCTGGTTGCGCCCTTTGAGGTGTGGTGTGTTTTGTGTGCAGGTTACAGTTGGAAGGTGCACAAAATGAAGTCTGTAATGATGCTTTTGGCACCATTTGGCCCTGTGAAACAATGGTCAGCAGAGCTCCCAGACGCTGCTGCCAAACCATTTAATGTTAATTAAATACTGTGTCCATTACCCTGTTCATTTTTTTCTTATTGGCTTCTGTCATTCCCCATAATTTTTCATACCTCCCTCAAATCTATCATACTTCTCACATTCTTTGGATTGAGCATGCTGGTGGAAAAGCTTGTTTGCTTTGGAAAAGCTAATTATACTGGCTTAAGGGACAGTAGAGGGAAAGCCTGGCAGGCAAAATTATCTGGGTAACTTTGCTGACTGCCTCAGTTGTTGACTGCAAGCCTGACCGACCACCAAATGACAAGAAGATTTGCAGCCAAATGATTGGTTTGCTTTGCAATGCAGGAGGGTGATTAGAAAATTGCTTTTATTACAGGCTAGGTAGCTCATCATCTAGTTTATTCTATATACTTGTCTGTTGAAATGGATGTTTGCATGGCTATATTTTATGTAATGTTTGCCACCTATATACATTACAATTAGTCATATCCAGACCAGCAGCTCAAAGGGAATGTCATGAACCATAAATTAATTTATGTAGTCAGACAAAATGCCAGAGAGATAGAGCTGCAAGATGCAACAAAAGCAGACGTACGCAGTCTACCGCATCCCATAGTTATCATCAACATGGCAAAGAGAAAAAGTGTCCAGGGATAATCCTCTTTAATTGCTTCTTCTGAGAACTATGCGTAAAGCAAGGAGCAGGATACGGAAGAGTGAGACAGAATTTCTGCACATACAAAAGTATGGAATTTAAATTTTTTAATTTTTTCCCCTGTAGAGATATGTAGCAAGAAAATAAGATCAAGATTTGTATTGGCAGACTGCACTGCTTTTTGTATTTTTAGGATTCCTCCTTTTGTTGAGTCCTGTCTTCCTTTATTTTGTCCTTCATTCTTTCCTTGTGTCCTTCCCTCATACCAAAGACCACATGAGAATTGCAGCTCACTATGTTTACCCCTTTGCAACCATAACTTCATTGTACTCCAACAGTTTCCACAGTCATTTGACTTTAATCTAAAGAGAGCAGCTTTGGCTTTTGTTGGAACTGTAGATTCCCCTCATTAAGGTATAGTTGACAACTCTGCTGCTGCAACTAGATGATGCCATCATGTCAACAAGGAGCAAAGACCCTAAATGTTTAATATCTTGCTGAGCCGATGCCATTAAGAATTAAGGCTGTTCCTGATCCAAAACTGGGTACAAGTAGGGGTGTGCCTAATAAAGTGCCTGATAAATGTGTGTGGAAAAGCTCTTCACAGGATTTGATGTTTAACAAAATGCGTTTAATTTCTGCATGTGTGGACCCAAGTGAAAACCACTTAAATACAGCAACATGCAGGAAGTTAACAATAAGCATATACACAGCTGAAAAAGATTCTGATTTTGCTTTTCACACATAAATGTTTCAGTTGTAGTCCTCCTTGGCAGCCACAGTTCCTATAAAACATTTACAGTGACTCTCTAAATGTTGTGGAGGAATTTTGGCCAGCTCTTCCTTAGAGAAAGTTTTGGTTATGGTCACAGTGGACGGTTTCTGATAGTGAATAGTATGTCTATTGTCCTCCCAGAGAATCTTTGTCAGATTCAAGTTGGCATTGTTTCTGCAAAATCCTTTTGTAATTTTTTACGCTATTTAGAGGTGAACTTGCTGGCAATCTTGCAACAAAATGACACAGCTCTGCTACTTATAACGTAAAACATTCTTGACAGAAAAACAAGGAAAAATGAGATGGTCTAATGTATGTGTCCACATACCATGATTATGTGTGGCTGTAGGTGGGAGTATTAGCAGATTTACCCCAAAGGTTAACAGTTTTCATTGAAAAGAGCCAAGCCAGTGCCGTGGTGGAGTAGATGATAGCGCGACCCACGTTTGGAGGCCTTGAGTCCTCGACGCGGCCATCGCAGGTTCGACTCCCGGACCCGGCGATATTTGCATTTTGTCTTCCCCCCTCTCCTTCCCCCATTCCTGTCAGCTTACTTTCATATAAGGGACACGAGAGCCCACAAAAGACCCCCTGGAGGGGTAAAAGAAAAAAAAGGAAAGAAAGAGTGCAGTGAAACAGTATTTCTCTCCTTTTGTATTTCTTCTTTTTGTGCTATTTGGCAAATTTGCTTCAGATTAAATATCCTTTCATATCCTACAAAAATACCCTAAGTAATGACAACATGACTTATTTATTTAAGGGGAAAACAACTCAAATGAAACTGCCTCTGTGTGAAAATATAATTGCACTCTTTGTTAAACAGACAATTAACTGTGATTGTCCACATTTTTAATTCAGTTTCACCATCACAATTCCAGAGCTAATTGCTACCAGACCCGCCGAATCAAGAAATCGTTTAAACAGGATCTGTCTGATGTGAATTAATAATAGGAATACATTAGGAATGCATTATGACCTGACCTATGGAATAGAAATTGGAAAAATAAAATGAGAAGTTTTGACACCATCAGCTGAAAAAGAGCTACAATGACATTTTCTAAGCTTTGCATATGCAAGTCGTCATTCACAATTGGAGAAAACGTGGAGCATTGGGGAAACCTTCCCAGAAAAGACCAACCTAACCAGGAAGTGGAAAAAACACCAGGACGAGATCTAAAGCACTAAAGTCTCACTTGTCTCAGTTGAGTTTTCTCATTTCATTTCATCTGATGTGAAACCAACTGCATTTGGAAAAAAGGACATCATGCCAAAGTCAAACAAACCGTAGTGATGGTAGTTTAATGACCTAGAGCTGCTTCGGGATATAGACAATTTTTCATAATTTATGAAACCACGAATTCCGCCCTCTGGCAGAAAATCCTGAGAGAGCTTCTCGGTTATGCAGTAGAAAAATATTCCAAAACACCCAAGCACGTCCACCACCGCTAAATGGATCAACAAAAGAAAAAATATTTTGGAGTGGCCAAAGGTCTGGACATGAATCAAATTGAGAAGCTACAGATTGACCTTCAACAGGCTGTCCGTGCATGGAAATCAATACATTTTACAAATAAGAGTCAGTGTTAAATTTCTCAGTGATTTGAAAAACTCAGTTATTATTGATGCTAATGGCGGTTTTTGGAGGCAACCTAACAGGCAGCTGCTGGGTTTTACGGCTTTTTGTTCCATTTACTTTCTTACTCTTAATTGAAATCCTTTGAAAAATCCCATTTTATTAACTCCACTTTCTCTGATATTAAAATGTATTTTTATGTTCTGAAATACTTAAATTCAACAAAGTGGAAAAACTAGAAGAACAAACATACTTTTTTTTTTAAAGCACTGCATAAGATTCAACAATTACCATTAAAATCGACAAACTAAAATGTACTACAATGGTCAAAGGTAAAATAGTACAGAGAATAATGATTTGAGGTTGTGATTTTAATAAGTTTTGCATATCTGCCTGTAGCTGCGACAGCTTAGTGATGATCTACAGCACTGTATAAGATTCAACAAATACCATTAAAATCGACAAACTAAAATGTACAACAATAGTGTATTTTTCTTAAGTGATAACTCTTTGCTCTACACAACTGGGATTTGTCAGTTTTGGTATTTTCCTTTGGAAAATAACAGGCACTGACTAGAAGGGATAAGAAAGGATTGACCAATTGAATAAAGTGAAAGAAAACCAATATGTGTGGAAAATGAAGGACACAGGCAAAGGTTGATCAAGTAAGAGAAAAGGCAGGTGGAAAGGAAGTAGCTGACTGCAGGAAAGGAAAATATTTTCAGGAAGCTAGATTGATTTTTTTTACAAGTTGGGAAATATATGTCAATATAGTCATCTATATATCCTGAGGCAATGTTACAGAGGGCAAACAGTGGCGTTTATAGCTTTTAGTAAAAACGTAATCTCGCTTCTTTACTGAGGTTTCTACAACATATACGTTGGTTTCCTCACATTTGTCCAGGGGTTAAATGTTTTAAGGGCACTGATGAGAAATGATATTTTGTAAAAGAGTGACTCTGCATTCCAGAGTGAATCTTTTATTAATCTATCTAAACCACAACTATCTTTATCTTCTACCATATTTGAGGAAGATGGGCAAATGATTTGTCCAGACTATTTCCCTTCCTCCTTTATTCCCACGTCAAGACTTTTGGCAAGATTAAGCAAGTCACTGGAAACAAATGGATATAATGAAGCTGGCTGTTCAGAGTGCCAGATACATTGGAAGCTGAGTGGAAAGAAAAAGTCTCGTGTAAAACCAAGCACAAGCAACATCCGCCTTTGAGAAGATTGTGTTACAAAGCCGATAAGTCACATTTTGACTCCTTGTTCTTGAATAGTTTTCTACAGAACCAATACCTGTTTTTTTCTGTGAATTTACATATCAAGATGTGAAAAACCAGGCAATTTACAGAATTTATGTTCTACACTAATTACCTTGTTCCTGCAGGAGTGCCCTTATGTTCTAGGGACACAACCGCACCTATCGCGACATCGGACCAAATCAATCAGACCATAGAAGCAGTAATCTCAGACTGTCTGTGCATCAGTGGTTTAAAACCCATAGACTGCCACTCCAAACTATGAGGGAATGCATAGGTAGACATGGATTTTAAATTAACCGGCCCAATACAAACTCGCAACAGTACATGGAAGGGATAAAAGGAAACAAAAACTCTGATGACGATTACAATCAGCTCTAAAAAGACAATTTCTGGGTTTCACGGTTGTTATGCTCTGAAATAAAATTAGATTTAACAGCAGAATCCAAAATGTTTTTATAATATCAGCGTATGAGTGGCAGCTCATAAGAACAGAAACCATACACATTGCAAATTGTGTATAACAAAGACTCAGAGGTTTAATAGCCGCTACACACAGATGTATTCACAACAACAAATGTTGCATTCTTTGAACCAGACTTATCAAAAGAGTCTTACCTGGACTGTTGCTCAGTGGTCCAAAGACCTCTTCTCATGTAGAAGTAAATTTAGCATGTTGTTTGAAGACCAAGGTCTTATAGTCTGGAAAAAAGTGGAGAAGCACAGAATGCAAGTTAAACAGACTGAATTTAGGCTTTTCATCAGCTTTAAGTCAAAATCTTTAAAATGAACAGAGTCATTTTAAATATGTCGCTCTGTAATTAACACAGCAACATCTTGATTTTGAAGTAGAAAATAAACTGTTATTTGGGGGCGGGGGGTTTGGGATGATTGTAGCGAGTGCAAATATTTTTATCTGGGACACTGTACGGGTCAAGACATGGTGACCAGGTCAGATTGTAATGCTGAGGAAGAATATTATCTCACAGTGCAGCTGACTATACTGTGAGACGGCAGGAAAGATAGAGAGGTTATTTAGCTGACACCATGCTGTAGCATAAGCAGCTCATGTGGTGCGCGAGTATAATTCTCTGTGTATAATTCAGAACAGTGTCCGGACAATCTTAATCTATAACGCGTTAACAATTATCTAATTAGGGACAGGAAATGGGTCATGTCGTCATATTAACGATCCAGCTGTTGTGATCTTGTTGACAACAAGATAAAAACAACCTTTGGCTGAATTGATTGTCTTTTCTCTGCTACACTAAGCCCTCATCTGACCATTTTTGACCAAGTCGCCATTGTTTTAATAAACTACTTGCAGAGAATAATCAGCTGGCTTGCGTCTTTCTTACTTAAATAAGTATGCAACATTTTTAAAACTTAACACTACCGTTTAAAACCGCAACACTTTTACCTAAACAATTCAGTCAAATAACAGCAGAAAAAAGACCCATTGAATTTTTGAGCGCTCCTAGATCAAAATGAGCCACACAAACTTGCACAGACACACACACTTATAAGTGGCCCAATCAACTGTATATTGAGGAAGCAATCCTGAGTAGCATTATGTAGCTCTTGGCTCAGCATTTTCTTCACTAACAGAAAGGCAGGGAGACAATTGCTCACTACAAAAGTCCACTATTGACCAGACACTTGCTGAAATTCATATATTTTACAGGCTCAAAGCCAATTTGCAAAACAAACAAAGATTTTTCAGTTAGGCTGTCTGGAGAAGAAATACAATAACTGGTGTGGAAGGAACAAATAAATAGAACAGTACTTTTTCTTCTGATCAGTCTTAAAGCACAGTAGGAATCCAAAATGAGCAAATGTTTCTGAAAAATGTACACTTACTTTATATTAAAGTAACTTAGGAATGTTCCAAAGGCATTTTTTTGGCCTGAACATGGGAAAGTGATGCAAAAACCAATTGTATGTGTGGTATTTACTATCCTTCTGTCAAATTAATTGGCTTTTTGGAGGCATATATACATGTGGTAACACAGAGATTTTGCATGCGTCAGACAAGAGTGAAATTTACTAGGCAATAGCTTAACAGCGCCCTCTGGCGACTTTCAAAACCACACTAAGTTTACTTTATTTCAGAGCCATGAAATTTGGTACACTTGAGGAACATCCTATCAATAGTCTCTTCCATTCATGTTGCAAAAACAAATAGGTAATTAACCATCTTGCAATTTTGGTGCCGTTTGGGACGTTTATAGGCTCTGCATCTGATTCAGCGTCTCAGAGGTTTTAAAAATTTCGGCTTGAAAATTAATGAGTCAAGTTTATTTGCAGAGGACATTTCAGCAACAAGGCATTTCAAAGTGCTTAATATAATAAAAGACACAAGAGTAAGGTGTCATAAAAACAACATACAGTTAACAGAACTGTTGAGTTTGCTCATAAGGCATGGGGTTTAACAAAATCCTGATTTTTCATACGTGTTGAAAGGGCTTGCACAGGGGGCCAGACTTTAAACTTCAACAGAACGTCAAAAAAATACTCTTTTGTTTCATGCAAGCAAATTAATTTTGACTTGTTGCATGGGAACAAACCATGAGTGTCTGCTTGTTTTTTCTATCAGACAGTGTTGATTCAATCTTCTGCTCCTTAAAGATAAGCATATAAACGACTGGTTTAAGTTCTCCATGATCTAACGCCTTCCAATCAAAAGTAAACTTAAAAACTAGATCAATAGTTGAAGTTGTTGAAAAAAATTAAATAATAAAAAAAATATGTTTTTTACTATTTAGATTTCTCTTCTGTGTGCATTATTTATCCCATAGGGTCATTAAAAAAGTGTACACTGGGATCAGAAGTGTTCTACTGCATAAATTACTTTTTGCCGTGATCTCACCATTTAATTTATTTCGCATTGAAATAAATCACCCAATCATCACTGAACATTCAAAGTTGAATATATAGTTAACCTAGTGCAGCAGAAGCTTCCAATATGTTTGCTGTAGCTTTTCAGATACATAGAAAGGCAAGTATTTACTTAACTGTGCATCATAAAGCATTAAAACAGATAACGAGTGATGGGAGTAGAGACAACTATAGTTGTGATGAGGCACTGTAGTTTTATCTGTGCTGTGTTAGAGCTGAGGTTGTGTTTGACCATCATCAGAAAAACAGTGAAAAAAAGTTGAAAAAGTATAAAATTTGTGTTTCTCCCAAAGGCAGTAAGAAACCCCCATTGGTCAGCAAAACCTGCTCGTACGTGTCAAACTGTCTTGTTAGCCAGTCTGCCATATGTATGTGTGTGTGTGTGTGTGGGGGTGGGTGTGTGTGTGTGTGTCAGTGAGAAAGTGTTGGCAAACTATATGTTTTTTACCATATGTGTGCAGGACTTCATGAAGGCGTGCTTGAAGGGTGGGTTTAATGATGTCTTATACCGGAGGAGAAAAAGTACATATGGCATATTTTTCTGGAAAGTCAGCCAAAAGGAAACTTAAAAGAGGTACACCTTAAAATATTACAAGAGGATTTTCAGTTGCCTAACTCTGCATGATAAAAAGTGGTCTGTCAAGAATCACCTACTGTCTCAGTCTTCTCATTAAGCTGACGTCGTTTACTCTTGGCACGATTAAAGCTGAGCTTTTCAGAACACAGTCAGAATAAGCAATTATCTCTGGTGAGCAGTGTTGTTTGATATAAAACATGTAGAGCTAAATTTGTTGTGTTTTCAACAGCAGACAAGACTAGGCAACATAAACACTATTAGTTAGAAAATGTGAGCAGCTCATGAGATCCTTTTACCTGAGAACTGACTCGGGTTCTAAGAAGTGTTTCTAATAATTCGTCGTTTCATCCTAGAAATTAAAATTAAAGAGAGAAGATATGCTGGATGCTTGTGACAGACTGGCGACCTGTCCAGGGTGAACCCCGCCTCTCGCCCGGGACGTAGCTGGAGATAGACACCGGCAACCCTCCCGACCCCATTAGTGACAAGAGTGAACAGAAAATGGATGGATGGATATGCTGGATGCTACATCAGACATCTAAGGTGAAGTAGAGAGAGAATATGTTTGCAGGTGGAGCAAGAAGTCCCTCCAGCAGGTCAAGTTTAAAGGCGCACATCTATGCTAAGAATAAAACTAAATCTTTACAAATATTCTGTTGTGCAATATCTGTCCTATGAGAAGGATGTGGTCAGTTCAACATTTAAGCTCAAAATTATTATAGAACCAAGAACGTTTCTAGAAGTGCATACATTTGAACAATTTCATACTCGCAAAAACCCCCCAAATGTAACAAACCTCTTAATCCTCACTCAAATTCCCTTTGTACTTGTGAACTAGTCATTTTATGGATGTAAGCCAGTTTATTGTGGTTCTGGTTTTTGTTTTGGGTCAGCTGAACCAATTCTAAGAGAAATGTTGAGCCCTGATTAAACCAAAATAATTATAGAAACTTCTGAATATAGATATTTATTTGACTTGCAATGGGCTGTGACTGAGAGTTGGAATGAAATGATGCATAGCCCCATGGCAGGCACCTGCTTTTTCTACCTGGAAAAAACCTGGGTCTGGAGAGACCCAAACTGCAAAGCAGCAAAATCCCAAGTTTCTGCAAAAAGTAGCATTGATGGGAAAAGACCATGGTTTGTAAGTAGAGTATCAGATCTGAGATGAGTAATACAGCCATTCGAGCAATTCCAGACAGTTAAGAACCTTCTTTTGCAGGAAGAATGCAATCAACGTTCCAATGCAAACACTTAGAACCACTTCTTTTATCATAAATACAATTTACGCATTTGCAAACATATTAAGTTATCCAAAGGACAACAAGCTTTGAGAATAATCTTTCACATTAAAGATATGCAAATGTACAAAGCAAGAGCAAAGCTTTTCTTTATTCTACCAAAATTTCAGTCAGGTATTGATCATGTGTGATTAGCTCGATGGGGTGCAGATAAAACCTTTTCACCCTCCCTCTGATTACTACTGCATTTGCGGTATTAGTGGCTGAATAGAGGAAAAATGGCACCTTAACTCAAATAGGATAGCAGATTTTCTCCTGCATGCACATAGTACAATGTCATTTGTGAATCCAGAACAGAAAATAAAGCAAATAGCATTAAACAGTTCCAAAAAAAACAGCTTGTTTCTCTCCCGAATGTTTTTAAAATGGATATGGACCAACTTCATATATAATACTGTTTGTTCTCTTATATTTTACTTTCAAAATGGATATCATGAAAGTGTATTTTAGTAGAACTCTTAAATACCAACATTTCATTTCACATTTACTCCTTGGGAGAACCAAAATTGGCATTAGCTTAAATTAGCAACATTAGGTGTGTGTGTTTTGATTAACATGCATGTGCCAAGGGGGAATAGAAAGCAATTTAATACTGAAAGTCTGCAAATGTATTTGAGTCATAAAAAATTATCCTTTGATTGGTCAAAACAAACCTGGCGGCACTGTAACATTTCCTAATGTGCGACAGGCTTCAGAAAAACACGATTTTAAGAATTTTCTAATCTGCAGCTTTTATTCTTTCTTACCCCGTTCACAGATTTCTACAGATATCAGAGTCGAAGCTTTGAGAGGCATGAATTTTCTTTTTTTTAAATTGATATCAAAGGTTAGGCAGAACTATGTGTTCAGAACTAAATGGGGAAATTACCCTTTACTTTTGGCTTTCTAAGAGCACTTCAGCAAATAGGGCAATAGTGTTGTTTATGTCTCAAATGGAGAATAAAAGCAAAACAACAAACACTTCCTGTTGATTTTGTGTCCTAGAAAACAGTCTAAAGAAATATTTTTCCAGTTTCTCCTGATCTTAAATTAGAGGAAATGGTAAAATACCACAAATTGAACCTAATATTTCATAGAGATAAATGTCAAATAAGGTAAAGTCCCCTGTCCTGCAGTGCATAATAACAGGGACATCCTTCAACAAGAGCTTTATAGCATAATACTGAAGTTAATACATAGTCCTGTGAAGTAGTATCCTTACAAATTATATCCATTTGACTTCTTTGTCTCACATACGAATTTCACAAAATTTTAATGGGATAAATAAATTCAAATGTAGTTATCCTCTTGTTAAAAAGAGGAAAAAAGCTATCCAGACCAACCTGGATATATATATTTTTTTTACAAAAAACATAATTGGATCCAAAACCTACAGCAGAACCTCTCAACACAAATTGAACTTACTTGAAAAAGAAGTTTTTATCTAGAAGATTTGTATTTGGAAACAGGTTTCATTGATGAAAATAATGGAAGTTTAAAAAAAAAATAAAAAGAAAAATGTCATCCCAGCTCAGCACCCACACCCTATGCAAACATGCAGTTGTCATTTTCAACAAATAGTCAAAGTCAAAAAATAATTTCATTTTTGAAAGCACAGCTAATATTCATTCAAGCAACACTACGTGTTCTCTGTCCAAAAGCTTTCTGCACTGGGCAAGTAACACAAAAACTATACCAGCATTAGTGGCATTCCATGCCATGCCTGGAAACGTTGATAGAATTTGTACTGTTAGCAAACATCTACTAATGGCTGCTTTGCATGGGCCGGCTCAGGAGATTTAGGAAAACAGCACCAGAGAAAGAGCACAGAAGGGAGCCTGAGGTTTAAACTGGGAGACTACGGCAAGGCCTGGACTGTGGACGTGCTTGAGTCGTCATAGACCTTCATCTTCAGAAGAAAAATTGTAACTGGATAAGTCATGTGCATTCACACTTGGAAGAATTTGAATTCAAATGCATTCACATTTAAAGGTTTCACTAACCGGTTATCTCACCCTTGCACAAATGTCTTCAAGCATTTGTGTTAAAGTCATGCCACAGCATCTCAATTGGATTTCATACCAGACTTTGACAAGAACAGTCTGCATTTTTGGCTGGTGTTCATGACTGATTCATGTTTTTCATATATATTTATAAATATTTCTATAAATGGACAATGGTTCTCATTGTGGCTTATTGAGTTAAAAAAAAATTCTTTAGCTTGGGGCATGTTGCGTTTCTTTTAGAGATTGCTTTGCGTACTTCGGGTTTTTTAAGAAACTTTCTAATTGTACTGGTGAAGAACTAATCAGAGTTGGATTAACGAGTGAATTTCTAAAATATGTGGTTAATCATATTAAGACTTATCAGTGGGCAGCGATGAAGCAAATTTACTCGAGTACTGTACTGAAGTATGGTTTTTGAGAATTTGTATTTTATAAGACTAACATTTTTTGGAAGACATTACTTTTATTTCACTACATTTTAATGATAAAAATTGTACTTTTTACATCACTAGATTTTTTGAAGGGCTTTTGTGATGCATTACTTCTGTTGGCAGTGTTGGTGTATCTTTACACACTACACCCCCTATGTGTCAGGCAGTGATATGCAGCTTTAAACCAGTTTTAAGAAGTTGAAGAAGAAGAATTTTTTGTCCTGCTAGTATTGCCTTATAAGTCTGGCGCTCAGTAGTAATGGTGGTTAGGTCTGGTATACACATGTCTGCCAGAGCATCCATGACATAAACCTAGATTTAAACCTAGATTTAAGTTAGTTGAGATAAAAAACTTGGTATTATTGCAGCATTAAAACTGAATCACAAACAAAAGTTTTTAAAATGTGAAATAGACACGTTTCAGCTCTATTACAGGTTTTTCTTGAGATCCTGATTAGTTCTCCTGATTTTAACATGGACTCATCTGATTTAAGACACAAGTTAGACTATTCTAAATGTTTAGTTGCTTTGTTCTGTTTACCAGAAATTGTGTTGTACAGAAGTGTTTCTAGTTTATTGTAATGTGTTATTTGAAATTTAGCAAACTTGTACAAATATTACAAATAACTAACTCAGTGCAAAATGTTTCCCAAAATAGTAGAATTATCGCTCCTAAACTCATCACTTAATGCTAGGCTCCACCAAAATCTATCTAACCCTCATCTTAAAGACTAAATGAGACTAAAGAAAATCTCTGAACGACAACATAAAACTGCATTTTACAAGACATCTTGATCTGAAACATTTAAATGTCAACTAAAAAAACAACAACAGAGAAGAAATCTTTAAGGAGATTCCTATATGCAGTGTTTTTTTAAAGCACTGCATATAGGAATTAACTGCTGACACCGTGTTTCCCCTCTATGCAAACCAGGGACAATCGTCAAGAGATATTTGATCAGACAGATGGACTTGAATCCAACACTAAACAGATGGCACAAATTTGTTTATAGCTGCAGCCACTGAAATAGCCCACAGATACAAAAAGGCCATCTGGATGCATGTAGGTTTTCCAGCATTTATCCATCTTTCATTTTCAATTACTATCCAGGAATCTAATGAAGTGGTCCACTGATGGGGTTACTGGTAAATGAGAATTTTAAAAAAACAGAATAACTGTTGAGCATAGCTGACATTTAGCAATTACAGTTTATAAAAAATGTTACATCACTAAGAATAGGACTCCTGTGCTCCTAGAAAAAAAGAAATCACCTTATTACACGAGACAGTAAAATATTTCCTCCATCAAGAACACTTTTTAACATATTCTTGTGCAATTGCTTGCAATAGACAGCTGATATAGTTTCTTGCAAAGGTATTCATGACCCTTAGAAGCTTTTCACATCCTGTCACATTACAACCACAAACCTCAATATTATAAAAGTATGTCAAACTCTGAAGAGTGTGGCATGTACTTGTACTGCGGCTTTTGATCAACTCCAAACGTGACGATTTTTTGTGTTCCTGTTGGAATTATTAGCTTTTCTCATCCACTTTTTTATTACAAAAGGATGGGATATATAGTATTACTTTTGTTTGCTCTCTAATGCTCTCCAAGAAACCTTTAAGGCCCTCAGTGAACAGTTGTATTGCTACTGAGACTAAAATTACCCACAGCTGGATTTTCCCTAAGACCACTGGTTGAAGTGGATTTTATTTAAGGCCAATGGGGGAAAAACGCGCTCAAAGAGTAAAAATGCTTCTCAAATGTGTGAAAATGTTCAAAAATCAAGTATTTTTTCCTCCCACTTCAGAATTGTGCATTTATTTGTGTTGATTTATCACATAAAATCTGAAAGTTTATGTTTAAGAGAAATTAGTTCTTTTGTAAGAAACTTAATTTTGTTTAGGTGTTTTAAAAGGATACAAAGAAAAGAAATGCTTTGACTATGCTGGAAATTAAAATGCTGACATGTAGGTGTCTAAGAAAATAAAATAAATATTAAATACATGTCCAAAATGTCAAATATTAATCAGAGGAACTGATTCCCCATTCAGGCTCTGTTGGGAGTCTAATAAAGGGCATACCACTGATGGTTCTGTCATGCAAGGCTTGGTGTCAACTCTCCAAACCTTTCCACCAACCTGGATCCTGCGCTCACACTGTGTTTGACCTATGAAATGTTCTGTCAGTCTCTTTTGATCCCTGCGTTTTGTGTCATTCAGCTGCGTCTGTGTGGCAAACTAACTTCTAAAGTGCCGACTCCACCTCCTTCACTGCCTACCTGTTTAGTGGAAATTGGGAGTCGTTTGTTCAGATCATCCCTAAATAATATAACACGGAATTCAACACTCATTTCTCAGTCACTACTGACAGCTTAACAGACCCAGATAAAGTCAAATGAGTCGAAATTGAGAGGACACTTATAAACATTTTCATGAGTTTAGCACAGCACACATATTCATTCAGATCAGAGTATTGGCATACTTCATAAATCTATCTATAAACCTCAATGGCCTAACCATCTACACTTTTTTCAAAAGAAACAGAGGTCAAGCTGACCTCCTCTGATTTGACTTGCTTTATGTTTGCACAGCGAGAATATTCAGGTCTAATGGGGTCTACGGGTTTCCTTTGATGTCTCTCCACGACGAGATAATGACTGACTGTTCAGAGAGACACGGAAAGTTTGCTGTCTGTTCGAGACCAGAGACGAAGAGAGAGCTTTAGAGCATCAGGTCCACCATATGGCCATCTGATTTTTCTGCAGCAAGGACCAATCTGCTGAACCTGTGGGAGCTTGGCTGTCTGCACCTCAGGCTCCATTTCAAAGACATCGAATATCAGTGAACCAGTGGGAGAACTTTTTGCAGATGCTGCTGCCTCTGTGCAGTTACTCCTGGTCAAATAGCCCCCATGTTTATCAAAAGAAAGCTGTTGTAATTTAGAAACGTGTTAGAAGTTCTGCATCCTAAAATAAATATCGTTCGCAACGGAATGAGTGAGCAGTGTTACAGATTTTATTTAGCATCTACTGGTGACTTGCTGAACAGATATGAGAGTATTGATTTTCTTACTCCACACTCAGCAAGAAAGTAAGAGTAGAATATTTAGGAAAATGTCAAACAGCTCCCCTAAGAAATGACACAGTGAGGAATCAGTAACATGTATTCCCCATTGTACTTGTCTTATTGCTGAGCCTACCACAGCAGCCACAATCTGGACACAGTCAAACTTGATATTCCATAATTATCCCTTATTGAAGCCCAGCCTGTATACATCACTGGCATACCAACCACTCATAATACCTAATTGAATCTCTCCTGCAAATGGCTCTCTGTCACATTATGACGTGTCCAGGTGTTCATTAGCAGAAAAAAAAATTCTGATTATGACCTTTTTTATCAAAAAGGGAAGAAGGAGAATAGGATTTCTGAGGCACAAGTTGCATTGCTTCAAAATCTGATATCCCTTTAATTTAGGCAGCATTTAGCTTTGTGGTTAGATAATGAGAATACTGGAGAGGAGTGAGATGAGCAGTATGAGAGCGCTACAGAAAAATTTACATATTAATTTTTTTACACATTTCTCAAAAATAAAACAAATGAGATTGCAATGCATGCCTGCTTTTGTACATTTTTAAGCATATTGACCATATTGTATATATAACCATTTTTTTCCATGAATCTATAACTTGTTCATTAATTAATTGTAGCTTCCAACTATCCACCTTCTGCTGCCTTCTGACCATTTATTCCAACTTAACAGCAACATAGAAAATGGAAACTTGTGCAGGTACCACAAGAGGGACTGACACAACTTATTCCAACCTAAACAACAAAGTAGCCAAGATCATCATAATTCTTTATAAATGACTGTAGTTCTGTCCCCCAATGCTGTGATAGCAAAGGACAGGGAAGACAAAAAGCTCAAATCAAATCTACACTTACCGCTGTTTACGTACAAGTGAGCATTAGCATTTAAGCACAGCTACCTGTGACATTAAGCAAAAATTAATTAACTAAACTATTTTTTTAAGGAAACATTAATTTGGCATGGGGCATGCATTTGTCAAGTGATTATTCTAATGTGTTCAGAATTTTTTTCATTTTATTTTAACAGAGGACACCACTTTGGTATGCATTGCATTACCAATATTTACCAAATATTTTTATGCATTAAAATATATTGATTATAACAGGTCTAATTTACCGTATAGCCCTTAAAAGATTACTCACACATGACAGTTTCTTGAAAAATCTAATGATATAATCGAGCATTACGTCAAAATTTTATTTGACTTGACTTTACCAATCTACATGAAATCTGTGCCAGAAAATAAGGAATATGCAGCCTTAATGCTTTTTCACACGTTAGCCTTTAAAGTGCACCATTCTGGATCAGGGTGTTATTCTGTTGAGATAAAGTTATATTTATTAATATAATTCTAAGATTTTGTAAAGCATGAGACTCTCTTCTCCAAATCAGAACAACAAAAAGTAAACGTTTTAACGTGATTATAATCTAAGGGTAATTGCAAGTACATACATCCATTCTGAAAAGCCTTGTAACAACCAAAACATTGCACAAATGAAACCTGAAGTCTGTTTCAGTGTATTTTGCAAGGAAGACAAGACAGTTGGAATGCAACTTGTTTAACCAAGCATGTAGAAGAAGAACCTGGTGGGAAATACCCTGCAGGCAAACTCCTGTTCACTTCTTCAGCTATGACTTAAAGGTGGATGGGAATATAGAGAGGCCACGCATGCATGTAAAATCAACCAATTACAGCACATTTCTTAAAAAACAAGATGCGAGTGCAAATTGAACAAGCTTCTCCTGCTAATTTTCTCCATGTTTATGAAGATCAAATCAACATGAAAGCCACTTAGAAAAAATTGACCCATTACAAAGTGTCAGAGATTTATGAGTGAGGGTGTGCATGTGCAGAGCTTTTTCTCAGTAAAAGCATAATATGCATAATAATTAGAAGTTAAAACATTATGTATATAGCAAGACATAAAATCAAAGTGTTTTGCAAGAGCAAACAAAGAGAGAAAAGGCAGATTTAAAATGTTTTTAACTTTGTTTTAAAAGAGACCCCTTCATATGGTGCCAAAACAAACCATGACATAATCTTTGCAAGAAAAATGCTTCTAATACAGCATAAGCTTGGTGAGTTTTACCTTTAAGGGTACTTTAAATAGGGTAATGTATACTTGTCAAACTCTTTTCTCATAAGCATCAAATAAGGCATCAACATCCTTATAATTAAAGATTAAACATCTGAAAAAGCTGAAACTATCAAATCTGACCTCACACAGGAAACAAAGCCCAGTGGGAATGGTTTTAACCGACAAGAGAAAAAAGAACTGAATGGTTTGCTCAACTTCCATCCCACTGAGTATTTTTCATCAAGGCAGCAGCTTTTCATCTGGTTGCCCCAAAAAGCTTCATTTAGTACTCCACTGGCTGGTAAGCCCAGTATTAGGGTTTCAGTTTAGAAATAATACGGGTACATTTTCCTTAAACTGTTTGACTAAAGTGATTTTCTTCCTAAAGCTCACGGTGCTCTCTGCATTACATTTTTTCCTAGTTTGCATTCCACACACTAAGTCCGCAGGTGAAGCTCAGTAGCCAAAACAAAACTTTTCCACATGGTGCATTTACTGCTTCAGGACATTTGAGCACCCATACAGAACAGCTACACCACACATTGCTTTTCAGGCAAGAAAATGAAAGAGAGATTTTGCTATTGTTTTTAAAAACTATGAACAGTAAAGCTTTTAGTTTTAACATGGAGGAACTGCATATAAAGCTACGCCTGTTTAGCTTGAACAAAAATTAGAGAGCTTACTTAGAAGATATTTTACTTTGAGTCTTTTCATGGAGGTTCAGTAGATCTCAAATTTCAATGTTTTTTCACACATTACCTCAGTTTTGTTTGCTGGGAATTTTATTTTATTTTTTTTTTACCTTGACTTGTTTCTTTCCTCTTTCTTATCTTTCTTTTTGTCCTTGTGGATCCTGACACATTTATGCACATAAAATGTTATTATATTTTCTGTTATTGCAATTTTCTAGGGATGTACACATTAACTTTAGCTTGCCAATTTCAGTTTCTCGTCCAGTGAAGAAAACACTGCATTTTTGGTGTCCTCAAGAATAAAAAATAGAATTAAACAATAAGCTTTTTCATGTGCAGAATGAGGTACGTCATTACTGTAGGTCTTTTCCACTCGCACAAATTGAGAGTCAAGTTGATAAACGGTCATCAATATAAATATGGACATTCAGAATTAACACAATCTGCTCACTTTGGCCCACCTGCCAAAAGAAAAAAACACCTCCATCTTGACCGAGTCCCAATAACAGCACTGACCCAATCTTCACCACTGAAACAGGTGGGCTTCGCTAACATGTTGGGGGAGCAGCGATTGAGTGAAGAGGATTAATGAAATGATAACTGTAATTAATACTGGCAGAGCAAAACAGATGTGCATCCAAAGTCTCAAAAATTAATGCATGCTTCTCAAAGCAGAATGCTAGACTAGAAAGTACATTTTGTCTTTACTTTCAACTCTTGCATTTCAACTTAACAGCATATTTTAAACAGATAGCAAACAGCAGAGAATCCTCGTATATTTTTACCTCCTTATTCATTGAAAAAGCGAAATCAGTCCACAATGTTTTACATATTCAGTCAAGATTCTCCTCAGACAGAAACCTTGCTTTACTTTCAACTTGTCTCTCATTTTGGTCTGTGAAAGTATATTTCTGCCATTAAACTAAGCTCAAAATTGAAAAAAAAAAAAATAAATTATTCTTCTCTGCTGAAAAAACTGTGAAGAACTCAAAGGTGCCTGTCAGAGACGAGATCAACCAAAAATCCTATTACAATCATGTCTTTCACGGTTGTTCAAATACAGTCAATTAGGACTGTTAGGAGAAAAAGAAATAGTTCAATGTCATAGAATTGTCTGTTAGGAATAGGTGGAAATTTGCTATTTTGCAATAAATTAATAGGAAGGATGATTAAGTCTGGACAAATGTGAAGATATTTCTGAACTTTAAGGGGGAGAAAACTCCTCTTTCAATTTAAAGAATGAAAACCCTTAGCAGCAACCTGAGCACAACTGAACTGAATTGTCTGTTTCAATTTAGAGTTATTTTTTAATTCATCTAATCAGACCTCAACTAAAACATGCATACCATGTAGTTCAAAACAGTTCACACACTCTAAAAACACAAACTAGTGCTCACTGTCCAACATTAAACATTTAGGTCTCAAATTAACAAATACGAATAATTTTGCTAATCCTAAAATATTCAAAACGGGAAAACTGCAGTCAATTGTAATGTGGAAAAAGTGTTTTACACAGTTTGTGCAAATAAATGTTTACCTTTTATTATTTTACATTTGCACTACAATCTAAAGCGACTCAAAGTTTTTGTTTTATCACCCCACCTATGCATAATATGGAGTTGTGTATGCTTCCCCGCAGCTGGGAGCCCAATTTTGACCTGCATACCAATTTGTATGTCAAGGAATGTGAATGTGATGCAATCTCTATCAGTAAAGAGACTGATTGGTGTCATTGGTAAAAGGACAATCCTGCTACCAGGCTCCCCAGAAGAGCAACCTTGATTTGCTTCCACTGCGATAAAGAACCAGCATGAGCTCCTCATGCAAGTTTTGTGAATTCTCAAAAACAGTGAACTCTCCTTTTCATCAAGGTCAAGGGTAAGGGAAGAGTTCACTGCTTTCTGGATGAACCCCATGAAGCCTCAGTCTAGTGTGAAAGAGGCTTTAGTAACTGTAAGGTGTATGAGTTGGCAGAAAATCAAAAAAGAAAGACATTTTGTGTAGCAATCAAAATTCTCGGTTT
Source organism: Xiphophorus hellerii (assembly GCF_003331165.1). Lineage (NCBI taxonomy): Eukaryota > Metazoa > Chordata > Actinopteri > Cyprinodontiformes > Poeciliidae > Xiphophorus > Xiphophorus hellerii. The sequence continues at coordinate 10,975,665 of NC_045688.1, read as the reverse complement.
CAAATTTACATTTATAAACAGAGATGTCCTTTCTTGTAAATTTACTCATTATTAAATACCCTTGAATTTATTTTTTTTCTCGGTCTACTGAGGAAGGTTTCTGTATTTCCACTGGTTCCTCAACACCATCAATCATGCAACATTAAGATGATCGTAATGTAATGTAGACTAACCCGTAAAAAGTTTCACTGCCCCTGCAACAGACCAGATTGCAAGCCTTGGTATTGATCCTTAAAGCCGTTTTATAACCCAGTTAAGGAACAAGGTCACCAGCACCGCCCTCTCAAACCAGGGTACATTAAAGCCAAGCACTTTCAATCCATTTTACAGAGCTATCCACACTGTCCACAAACTCTGAGCCTCATTTTTGCTGGGGCTGCCTGGCAGCGAGTCCCTTTTGTTCATCAACAGCAAAACAAAAGCTTTATTAATCAATTTAATCAAGTTGCCAGACAGAGTTCAGCAGGTCCACTGATTTATCTGATTAAGCTTTCATCAACTGTAGCTTTGCATATTAAACAATAAAGGTGATGTGATACTAAAAAATGTAATTGATGAGAAATTATTCCCAATGGTGTTTGCAAAACAATGACTGGCCGTGGAAAAGTAAAAATCTAAGTAGGTATTGTGCCAATTATTAGAGAAGGGATTCAAAAACATAACAAGAGTTTCTGGAGCCGTCTCAATCAAATTATTCAAACTCCAGGTCATGAAAGCTCCTAATCCTGGTCAGTTCAAAGAAAAAACTAATCCATGACAAGGTAATTTAATAATCTGAACACTTCAAATCAAACAAATAACTAACAATTGCTCTATGCTGTTTTATCCAGCATAGAACTTGGTCCTCGATTTATCAAACAGCAACAGTTTAGATATCTTAAGAACTGTTGGCTAAATGTAGTGTTATATTGACAACACTTTTAAACTATGCAAACCTCAGTGTATATTATTGACATTTTATTCAGAAGCGTCAAAATAAAGTGTGAATAGATGTGCACACACCTTTAAGATTTTTATTTTTAAAGTGTTTTGAAAACTATGTATATTTTTTCCTTTGCTTCACAATAACTTCTAGATTCCATGCTACCACATGGAATCCAAATAAAACACAGTAAAGACTGTAGTTGTAAAGGGACAGAATGTGATACGTTTAAGTGGTATGAATGTTTCTGTAAGGCTGTAAGTCTATTGTGCCTTTAACGGCAAAGCTGCTTTAGATGTAAAAGTCTTAAGGAAGGACAACACAGGAAGGGATTTATAGCTTTCCAATGCTTTGGGAAGGTTAATTATGTTAATTTTCACAGTGCTAGGAAGCCACTTACAAAACTTTAGAGCTGTTGATTGTGTGTCTATATAAAGTTTGACATCGACTCGTATTTAATCACGATCGTTCTTCAGCTTTGGTTTTAACGAGCAAATTAAAGTCAGGAAATTACGGTTATTAGGGTATCTTACAGAGCAACCCTCACAGTTTTGCATGTGTGTGTTTATGTGAGGGAATCTTTTATGTGGTTTCTTACTTTACTGTGAACATCTAACTTTTTATGTGTTGTGCAATTTAGTTTTTCTAATTTAAGCTATGTTGACTAAGTTTACTGTACAACACAGTCCAACTTCCCTGAAAAAGACTCTTCTGCAAAAAAATAAAATAAAATGTGGTCAAAACTGAGCACGTATTTTCCAGTGAAAACTTCATACAAGACCGAATTTTTTCTGCTTGTTTTAGTCTAAGGTGGTCCAAAAGCACCACAAAAAATGCTTTTGTGTGTTCTCTTAAACAGAACAAATTTAAACATTTGTTTATAGATTTCCCCAAAATGTTATTCTGTTGTGATCATACCCAAACCTTCTAACCCAACCAAATGTGGTCTAGAGTCTAAAACAACTTGAAAACTTCAAATAGGAAGCCAACTTCAGAAAACATAACAAGCCACAGTCTAGAGACATTTTTTTTTTTTTTTACAGCATTTACACGGTAAAAAAACCGATGATGGAGCACCTCGCTCCATCAGCAGGGTGTATTCCAGAAAGAAACTGAAATTTTATTTTTATTTGAGTGCTAATGCTGCCGGTCATTGACCTTGAATGAATAAAACCCTTCTTGGCGAATTATTTCAAATGGAAGTCACCCTCTTTGTCCTGCATGCAATATTAACCTTAAGGTACAAAGTGTAATTCAAGTCACAGAATCTTATAAAGTTCTTATTAATTTAAGAAAAGGCTTATTCCATCTTGACTCTCTATCTGACAATTAGGTCTCTAGGTGAATTTTAGCTCCCTGGCAGCTACTCCTTCCTCTAGCTGCTGTGTTTAAATGATATTGACTGAGGAAACAAGAAGAGAAAGGTCCCAACTGGGAGCCTGTGAAGGAACTTAATTTGACAGTGGGATTGATAAACTAATGTCATCCAAACTTGCCCTAAATTGTAAAACCGGAGCTCAGTTTGGGTGAATCAGAGCAGAGAAGTGGAATTATTCTAAGTGAGAGCTGGATGTAGTCCAATGTGAAGTTTCCCAAAATGTTGAAAACAAAACTTTGGGAAAATTGACATGAACAAATTCTTTAGTTCTCAAAAGGCTAAATAGTCAATGTGAACAAATCCTTGAAGACTAGATCACGCTTGATCTCAAAGTCGTGACCCTGTGCAATTATAAGCCAAAAACATTCATGTGACGGGTTCAAAATGGAGTTCAGATGGATTTGCCATCCATTTTGTATCTGAAGGGAGGGTAGTTTGTCAGTGAAAACTGCCATTAAATGACTCTGCTGGGTCACATCTGACTGGTCATATCTGCTATCTGTACATCAGCCTTGTACTGCCGATGGCAGAGCACTGACAGACAGCAGACTGTCGATTTCCAGACCAAAAAAATCCAATCTTTTTTAAAGCTGCTACAAGGTAAAACGAACACACTGTTGAGCTGCAAAATGCTTCCACTCAAGCAAACTTTCCACAAAAGTTTGCTTGAATTTTCTAATTTCATCCTTTCAAAGAACATACATCACGGCGGGTATATAAATATATATATATATATATATATATATATATATATAGATGTGTATAAAGCCCTCCTGGGGCCCCAGATATTTTTGTTTGGTTTTCTGAATTCAGTATACTGATACATGTTTCTAAAGCAATCTTTAAAATAGCATTTGTTGTGTTTCCAGGGGACGCAGGTGGATCAATTCACTTACAAATTACGATACACAAAAAGTAAACATAGATCAGAATCTGCGTTTGACTCATATTTAATCCTTTTTAAAAAATTCAATTTGGACGTTTAGAGTAGGAAAATAACATTTAAAAAAAATTATACAGATTTTTATCAGCAAAACTTACATTACAGCTATAAACACATCCAACCAAAGTAACTGGGTTGCAATGATTCTATGTTTGTATAAAACTATGGGCTGTGTGGACAGCTGCACAGGGTGGCATTGGAAAGGGGAGAGCACAAGCAACAGATAAAAAGATATTGATTATCTGCCAAATGTTCACCTTGCTTTTATGCATATGTAGTCAATGGGGACTTGGCTCCTTCATGTGATGAGGAGCCTTCTTGCTGCTGAGATAAGGAAAACTAGGTTACTATCTCTACACAGGACTACACTGTGTTTATCTCACCAAATTTCAGATAGCAGAATGGGGTTGGGAGAGTTGCCCAGGGTGCCATTTCTGATTAAGATGAGATACACAGATTATTAATTTGCCTCTGACGGTTCAATTGATAGAAAAAGCACCTTATTTGAAACCAAACCTCAAGTCGCTACTTGTAAATTATCTGTAAATATTGTGCATGCAAATATATTAGAAGGCGATTGATTTGTTTTCCTTAAGAGCAATTCCCCTATTCTGTTAACATTTAAATATAGACCTGCATAAGGATTAAAATATTGAACCAATTTGTACAACTTCAGTGACAACCAAAGAGATGTTCACTCTCAGTAAACTTGGCAACCATCCAGAATTAGTGGGGTGTAAAACAAAAACAAATGTGAACTTTGTGATAAAAACATGAAATCTGGTGGGTTTTTTTACCCATGAGCATTGCTAAACCAACTGCATATGCGAAACTAATAATATGAAAGCCATAATTTTTTGAGAGTGGATGGATAGAATTTGAGATATTTTGCCTTCAAATTTACTTACCATGCCCTTATGAATCGCTTTTTCCATACACCCCCATCAGAGAAAGTTACCAGTTGTTTCTGTTTGTAATAAAATATAATAAACACAGCTAGTGGCACACTGGCAACAGAACTGCTGTGAAACTTAGCAAAGCATATAGCTTTGGTTGACATTTGAACATGACCTAAAAGAACATCTGATCACTCGTAACCCAAACCTGCAGCAGGGCTAGTCAAGCAATGAACTTCTGCCCTGCAAAAGTAAGAAGATGTGTTGTGTTAGGATGTGCAAAATTTAAAAAAAAAAGTTACTTTAGAATGCACAGCCCCTTGTTTGTGTCTGTGGAAAAAAAATCCCTTTGAAAACTACTGGTCTGGCTGGGGCATCGTTGCAACCTTTTAGAGATGGAAGGAAACTTCTCAAAAATATAGTCTTCCAGTTTCAAATTCTGCATCTACAAAAATAATCAAAATCAGCTAAAAACTGAAAGCCGTTTCAAATTTTCAACAATTGAGAAGTGAGCATGCAAATGCAACTGAATAGTCAAATTCTAAATAAATTTAAAACATATTCAAAAAGTAAATCTATTTCAGTATGGCAACTCAAAACGTCAAACCAATTGACCATTGAATAGGTTGATTACATTTCTAACATTTTTATTTCTTTTATGAATGATTATTATGGCTTATATCTAATGAAAACTAAGACACCAGTATCTCGGAAAATTTGAGTATTACATACGACAATAAAAAAATGTAAAAAGATTTTAATCCAGGTAATTTTAATGCTTTTGTTATCTAATGCCCTAAACTGCCATAGGGAAGAATGCTGATTGGACAGATACTCAACAATGTACAATTAAGTGGAAGGAGGAAAAAGTTGTACAAGCAACAGGGAGAATTGCAGTTTTTAGATTAAAAAAGAACAAAAAAAATCAGGAATTTATCAAATCCTGGTTAAATATCCATAACATCACTGTGGTGTGCTGGCAAAAAACATAACTTTTTTTAACACTTCAGCAATGCTACAGGCTGATCAACTTTGTGCATGTCATAGATAGAAATTACTTCAATAAGTCTGGATGAGTAGAAATAAATTCATTAAATTTTTGGAAGTAACACTGAGTTAAAGGAGTCTGTCAAATCTGCTCTAGATGAAAGTTCTGGTTGTGTTTTACAGGTTCTGGCCAGCAGATGTGACAGCAGAGCGTCACTGTTTGTGGGTGTTTCCCAACAAAGGGAAGAGAGGATGGACTGAACTAGGAACATGAAGTTTTGGATTGCTGTGCACTAAGGACTTTGTGGAGCTCAACACAGATGGGCTAGCCATTTGTTTGTTTGATGTTAAACTATTTAGAGAAACCAATTAACCTAACAATCATGGTTTTGGACGATGCCTGTGTATCTGGGGAGAACCCACTCATGCACAGGGAGAAAATACAAACCTCATGCAGAGCGACCTCAGGCCAGGATTTGAACCCACGACCTTCCCGCTGCAAGGCAACAGTGCTGTCAAAAGTGCTCCAGGAACAGTTCTAATAATTTACAATTCCCCAGCAACAGGCCCCTAAAAGGACTCACGAAAGATTAACATTGAGTAAAATTTAGAGGTACAATCCTCTGACTTTCCCCATCACTGAATCTAAAGGTCTCAGCATTGCATACAATTGGCTTTCACTGGAATTCATTGAATCCTCAAGAGATATGTGTTCTGTATTTCTGGTAATTGGCTCAAAAATGTTTCAAAGAGTCATTGGATCCTGTCACATCCTGTCCGTCATTTTAGCACCTAAGGTTTCAACCTTTCAAAGGCTAAGTCTGCAGCTAAAAAGGCAGAGGTCTAAAGAAACCGAAGAAATAATGATGGACCCTTTTTTACTCATTTTAAATACCCTTGTGTTGTCACCTTTTATGTTTACCAACCCCTTATGGTGTAGCTAAATCAGATTTGAGGTAAACTGCTACCATATTTCAGTAGTGACACTTTTATTCTTAATTAGTTTAATAAACTAAAAACCTGTTTAGCAGCTAGTATCCAGCCCGGACGTATTAGCAGTATTTCACCAACATACAATCCTGTCAGTGGTAAATGATGACAGGAGGAGGACGAGCTAATGTGTAAAATATACTCTCTGGGCCACTCAGTCCTCCAATTTGACTGATAAAGAGCCCATTCAGAAGGAGACAACAGTCCGTTCCTATCAGTTACTCCATATGGCTTCTGTACTAAAACGGGAAATTGGGATTTATCAAAGAAACAAAACAACGTTTTAAGCGAGTTTAGCAAATATTGTCTTGTTGAGGTTTAGTGGAGATCAGTCCGTTACTTTTTAAAAATCTAAAAATTTTAGCGGTTTTAATGAGTGAAATTTGATTATACACTGCCTTACATAAGCACCAAATAGTCAAATTTTTAAAATTAAATTAAATTTAAACCATATGAAGATCAGGAAACATGAGTGTGTACTGATCAAAAACTCTCTGTGGTTTAAACAAAATGATTTAAAACAGCAATTCTAAAGCTTGATCATGATAACTTGATAATGTTATTTAAACCTTTGTGTATATGCCCAACAAAACGCATCAAATCTTGATTAATCAAAGAAACCCACTAGCGGTTTTGCTGATTATTCAAATTTTATCAATGCTTCTATTAATTCAAACACAGCTAATTTCGCTGGAGCACCTGGCTGCCTTGGACAAAAAAAACAATGACACACCCTGGCTGTAGGATCTAGGACACACAGCAGGAGGATCTCATTTGTGTGTGCTAATGAGCATGATGTCAGTGCTGCCTATTAATGAACACGCAAACTAAATAAAGCAATCTGATTTTCCCCAGGAGAAAATAATAACATCATTACACCATTATTAGGGACAAATAACCTTCACATTAAATTATTTACCGAATGCAAATTAGCTTCATATAAATGACAATATGAAATTGTGTTGTCATAGTTACCGCACCTTTTAAAAAGTTTTAAGATGACTTTGGGATGAAATCAGCGACAGAGTGCATGTTCTCCATCTGCAACAGGTCAAGTTAATTAAATTAGAGTAAAATCTAAAGTATGTAATCAAGGTGCACAAACTAAGTAACGACATAGTTGCCACATCAAAAACAGCTGACAATGTTTCCCATTTCCCTGTTTTTCTCTTTTAGTGTTCAATGTTCATTTTAAAGCATTGTGCCCCTGTGGCCAGATGACGCACATTCAAACAAAACCACTTAAGGAGAGCTGTTCAATTAGAACAACCAGTCATTTTATCCCATGGAGAGTTAACACACACCTAACTGAAGAATATACAGTTTTAGTGATATTACAGAGAAAACACAAAAATCTTAAGATCTAAAGACTAAAGTCATTTCATGCCAATGGTGTGTGGTGAACAAGAGGGACTTGAAATATTTTGATAGCAACTTCACTAAGTTTTTTCTTCATTTAGTTTGGACATAGAGATACAAATTATATTGCTGAGTATTGGAGAAAGAATTTGATAAACTTTAGACTCACATTAGCCTGTTTATGCTTTCTGGCATAGCTCATAGCATTACCTGTGTTATGTCCTCTTTCCTCAGCTTTGGTTTGCTCCCAAAACAAATGTTTTAATTGTTTCATGATCCTGGAGGGAGGGAGGGGGGGGGGGGGGGGGAGGGATCATACTTCCAAGATGGAGACTAAGATTAGTAGATTTGGAAAACTAATTTCCCATATTTATCATCTTTTTATTGTTAAGAAACTAATCTGTTCTTTGTTTACAGCCATAAGGAGCATTGCATTCATATAGAGAAGTGCACATCCAGATTTGAGGTTGTGACTCACAAATCTCTTTGTATTAGAAAAATGTGTTTCAAAATTACTTGATTGCTTTGAAAAACAATAAAAAGGCAAATTGCGAATTGTTTATCTTTTATACATTTATTAAATTTTTTTGGCTTTTAAATTGCCTTTACAAATGCCTCTGTGAATCACAATGCAGGTCAAGTATGCAGAAATAATATCATGAAATATATGACTTTTGTTTGCAACATATAAAGATATTGATTTGAATGCATTCCCTTATTAAACTTTCTATCATGCTCAGCTATTAGGATTTAAATATGTATATTGAGGAGGTGGTGGCTCACAGCTTGCACAATGTTGAAATGGCTCGGGGGAAATGAGGTTGCATCTATATTCTTGTCAGGAGTCAAAGCCGACGAGGGCATGGTGATAGCAGAGTGCTGAAAATCAAGGAAACAAACCTATTGGAGGCGCGGGTGTGACTTCCCATGTGTCCTAAATGAAGAATACGTATGCTTCCAACACAGGACCATACCCACGTACTCAACCATGAATACCAAACAACATGAAAGTAGTTGTCAGAGCGACGCAGTGTAATTTAGTGGGAGTACAAAATGGGTTTTGATTATAAGCCTGTGGAAGAATAGGTGACCCTCTTTTAGTGCACTGAGAATATGTAGTTCATCCACTCAGTTTCTCTGGTCCTTCACAGAGTAATGAGAGCCTGACTGAACCAGTGGACCTTAGTCCCAGAGCTGTTAACCTCTCACAGCTTGAAGTACGACAGCCACAAAGGTTTCACAATGAGAGCTAAAGGTCCCAAAGGCCTTGTGAGCCCTTCCAGGATTCTGCCAACTGGCAGAGGAGTAATTAACACTTGACTGTTATTTTCCTCATTAGAACTGAGAGAGTACTGATTAGTATGGACACACGCCACACTATAGCCCTTAAATCACACCAGATGTTAAACTCTGACTACATAAAACGGTTCCTTTTAGCTTGATTGTTGGATGCAGATAGGATGCAGATAAAAACGATGAACCTATTTTAACAATCACCAGGCAGTCCAGCACAGAAGCTAAATTTGAAATATATTCTCTGAACTACACAGCTGTTTCAGTAATGAATGCAGTTTTCACACAATTCAGATGTTTAGCTATAGAGGTTAGATGTGCTTCAAGGTTACAAAATGCTAAAGCAATTTTTTTTTTTTTTTTTTTTTTGGTTGAAATTCCCTGAAATGAACAAGAGTGCACAAAAAATTTTAGATCTAAAAGTCTCACAGTCAGTTACAGCAATCGCTTAATGGCAATTGCTGCTGCCAAGGGAGACACAACCAGTAATTAGGTTTAGAGGGAATAACATTTTTACATAGGTCCAAGCTGGTTTGATTGCATTTTCTATATTTTAATCATCTACTGTTCTTATGGGTTTCCCAGCTTTATTTTTTACCTTGTTTAGAATACTAACTCTGCTATCCTTTTAGGATACCATTTATTTGTTTTTTGTTTATAATAAAGTCACAATGGGGATTATTGATCCTTGAATACCCTCCCATTTTCTTTAGTCTGACTCTAATAATAGGAATATAACATCAATAACTGCTGCCACCACAAATCGTATTCTGCCATCTTCCATCATACAGTGCGACAAGAGTGACTATCAGGACTTTTGAATATTGAGAGCACGCAGTGGGACACATTCAAGTCCTGCATGATTTTGGAAAAGCCTTTACGTGCCAGGCTTTGCATAATACATAAGGGTTACATGATTGTACTCTTGCTTGTCCAAAACGAGCTAGTCAACAAAAAAGGTTTTATTTCAAAGAAATTATTTTCCTTGTATTGACCCAGCTGGACCTTTATGGATTTCTTTTACAGTTAGATACTCAGGCGTCCAGGATGACGGATGAGAAGGACGCCCAAGTTTGTCAGAAGCTATTCTGCACTCACATCTGTCAGCAAACAGTTCTTTTAAGGCAGATAGGAAGAGAAAGACAGAACCACAGAGAGAGGATGAAATGACAGAGATGGAGAGAATATGAAAATGAAAAATATGAAATAAATGGAGACCAAAGACAACATGATAATGGAAACCTGAAGGTGAGAAAACAGGTGGGAAAGATGAGTCAAGGTAGAGGGAAAAAGATTAATAGAGACAATGGAGTCCCGTGATTGTGAACCTAGTCTGCCGCTCAATTTAGAAAAAAAAAGAAATGAAATAACCTTTTTTAATAGCACTACAGCAAACAGATGAACACTGGCACACTCTGAGCTCAGAGTAAAGAAACTGAATGCTCAGAGAGATGTGTGATGACCTTCAAGCAGGACTCAGGATTCTTTCAGCGTCTCATTAGCAAGATGATTAGAGAATGCTCCGTTAGGAAATATTGCTTTATTCAGTGAAGTAAATATTCCTGCAGTTGCTAGAACCTTGACTGAACACAACCCACTAAAAGTGAGCTTTTATGAAACACAAAACAAAGCAAAAGCAGTTTGGCCCAGTAGAAAACACTTTGGTGCTTTTAGTGGACTGGAGATAGTGACATGTTTTATACCATTTCCTCTTAAAAAATATACAGGAAATCTATTTAAGTGGTACTGATATAGTAATGTGTGTGTGTGTGTGTGTGTGTGGGGGGGGTGTTTTGGTCTTCTCCAAGTAGTCAAACATCCCAAATATTCCTCCTAATTTAAGTTCTAAAGAAGAAACAGAACAACTTGGTTTAAGATGGTGATGGTTCTGCACTGTTTGATTTTGTCTACGCCACATGCACTTACATTCTTTTAAAGATTTGTGAAAAGGCAGCCATGACATATCTCCTTTAAGATTTTGCACGTTAGGACGTCTGAACGTTATATCTTGCTTCAAATTGATAACATAGTCGGTCATGCACCTCAACAACAAATTCAATCTTGAGAAAGTGTCAAAGCTGCCACATTTTTATTAGTTCTATCTTCTACTTTATTAAAAGAAGTACAATATTTGAAAGGTCTCAAAGGCTCATGAATTGTGTTGAGCCATTACTTCTAAAAAAAAATTTAACAAGAAACTACATACACTGAGTTTCCAAATTGTTCTGCGAGCAACCTTGAGCAATCTCAGCAATAGTAAATCTAAATCTACAAGTAAATTTTTTTTTGTCAAGTCTAAGTACAAAACATGTTCCAATGTATCCTACTTTATTCAGTTTAGCGAATAAATGAAAAAGTCTTCAAAAAAATCTGAATGAACAGAGCAAGATGTATTCTTTTCAGAAGCAGGAAAGGTTTTTGTTCATTTTAACAATGAGAGAATAAGACGCACGAGAAAAGTTAAATGTTATGGCTCTGAAACAATCCAAATTTATCTAATATAGCATTTAGTTGGAGAGTGTGGTCATTATTATGAAGCTGCAATTACTGCTTGAAAACAATCATGTAAAGGCAGATTGTTTTATTCATACTTTTAAAATTTAACATTTGTCTTGTAAGACTAAATTTCTTAAAGATTCAGTTATGATCTGTTAATGTGTAAATTTTTCATTCTGCTATAAATGTCTATTATATCAATACCACTTTCTGCATACTGCAGTGAGCAAGCTGAATTTGTTGGTGGCTGCACTGCAGTGGCAATACTCTTTATAACTTTACCTTCCCTGCCTGTTAGTATAACACATACACATCTATGGCCTTATTCTGCCAAACAAACTCCACAGAGACCAAAGTTTGAATTTATTAATGAATCTAAAAATCTGCCAAAAACTTCTGTCTCTTGACCTCAGAACTCAATTTCCCATGGTACCTGATTGGATTGGAATCGGAGCCCCACCAGAAAGGGTGGAAAATCTAATGCATCTCAAGTAAAGAAACATGCTGACCGTCCCCAGTGAAAGAAACACTGTGCTCTGTTCTCGCAAAGCGCAAGCCCAGCACTAAGAGGAGCTGTGAAGAAGATGGGTGTGGTTGATTTTCTATCCAAAGAAGGGGGGAAAAAAACTAAACTTATTTTACAGCAACTGTTGTACGGTTGTATAACACTAGCAGCTTTATTGTATGTGAAGCACTTCGGTCTTGCTGAAAGTTTAAATGCAGGTTAGGAGAGGCTCAGTGGAAGGAACTCTTCTGACTACTTCAATTTGTGGGTTCAGATGAAGATTTACCCAAAGTGTTTATGCAATCCTGGGAACATCTAACCCTTGTTCTTTTTGATGAACATTGGTTTTGGCCTTGCAGCTTCCCAATGGATGTAGTTTCTGGATGGTCCTGCTCTTGTAATTGAACAATGATTAAACTATAATTTTTTGTTCAAACAAATACAAATTTTAAATGGCTTTATATGAACATGAGGCTAAGCAATGTCTATACATTAACCCACAAAAAAATCAAGTAATTTGACTACAAACTAATTAAATCACTGCAAATTCATTTGTAGTCAAATTAATATTAAATGTAGCTTCTAACATCAAATAAGATATTGTTTGCCATCTATGTATGTTTGCATTTGAAAATGTGTAAAAGCCCACATTTGTCCATCCTTAGAATTAGTTAATTGATTAATTGCGAACAGGCACAAGCTTTTATGCAGCAGAATGAATAAGTTGTGGACATAAGGATATCCCAATATCTATTTTTTTGATGGAGTTAAGCCTCTTTAGTAATACACTGAACTGTGCTAAAAAAAAAAACTAATAGCATGAAGAAACTCATTCATTTTCATTCATACGTGACATTAATGACGTTTCCAACCCTTGCTCCATTCCTTATTACCAGGAAAGTTAGTGAATTCCCAGAAGCTGCAACTTTGCTCATTTTTATCCATCTGAGCTAAGGAAATGTAAAGTTTTATTTATTTACTAACATTTTTACATCTGTTCTCTTGGGCTTTTGCTAACAAATACTGATAGGAGAAATGTAACCAATGGGATTTGGAGTACTTGTAAAAAAAAAAAACAACAACCTGAAAATACTTCTTAACCCTGACTTTTAAATGACACGAATTGGTAACATGCATGATTTGTTGAAGAAATGACTGTAAAGCAATTGTTTTTAATGTGTGTGTGACACAGTCGGTCCAGCTCTCCCCAGAATGTTTTCTGCTGCTGTGAATTCGGTTTAATAGGTGTGCCTGCACTGCTTCCTGCTTATCACTACCTGACATATTGAACTATTATATAGTACCCTCAGGAACACGATTTCCACTGATTTCAAACTAATGGCATTTCACTGAAACTGTTAGCTCCATTTTTGTAGAGATTTATTTGTAAGTTGAAAGCTTCAGTGCTCTTTAACTACTCCGCCTCTCATTCATCTAAAGGACTTTTGCCCTCAAGTACATTATTGCAGCTTGAGATAAAACGTTATATAATTTCTTTACCTATTAAGACTATCACAAGAAAGTCAACAAAAGTAATGAATGTCTGTCTGTCAAATACTGTAAGTCTGTGGTTCATAGCTTTCTTAAAAAATTATACTAGAAAAGGGGAAAAAATATTTCGCAAGTCTGTGCCCTCTGTCACAAGCTGTTAACGCAAAATTAATAATTTAATTAAACAAGCAAAACACTTCAGAGAGCTTAATAAAAAAAACAAGAAAGTCTACTCTAAATGTCTCATATCTCTGGTCTGTATGCTCAATAGTAGCAGGCTCAGTGTTTGCCGCACTCTCAACATCTGGACAGAGGTTAAATAATGAGGAAAAAAACCTTGTTTTGTACTTCTTGGTAGGATTTCAAAGTGCAAGCAAAAAAACCTTTGTTCCATAAAGTGAAAGAAAACCAAAGGAGATCATTATAAACAAACAAAGCACTATCACAACTTTGATTGACCTCAGTGATCTTTTGTTCTTAACCAATTTTATCTCCTGAGCTGCAGGCATCTGCAGCTCCAAGCTCATCTGGCTTCATATGCTGGTACACTGTTCTCTGTGACCCTAATAAGCTGCACGGAAAGGACAATTCAGGTTTCTAATCAGTCGAGGTTAAATTCCAAGCAGGTTCCCAATGGGTTTTAAGATGAATCCGTAACTTCCTGCCTACTGTCAGCTTGACCATGAAGCCTCTTTTAATGTAAATTCATCTATACCAGCTAGTGATGGTGGTGTGAGACTTTGACTTAAGTTGCAACAAAGAAAACTGACTAGTGTTTTTAAGATTCAATACTTGATATAATATAGAAAATAGTAATATATACTGTATGTATATATTACATACAGTAATACAGACCAAAAGTTTGGACACACTTTCTCATTGAATTCAATGAGAAGGTGTGTCCAAACTTTTGAACATATATATATATATATATATATATATATACACGACCAAAGACATTATTAAAGTGTTGAATAAGAATACAAAGTGTTGGTATTTTAATAAAAAACATTTATACTTCAGAAATTGGATAATCTTAGCAAATTCAGATGTGAAATGTACAGGTTGTTGCTATTGTGGTGTCTCCCTTTACATTGTCTTGAGTTAAGTGTGTTTAGATGAAGATTGTGCTCTACGTAATATTTTGTTTTGTTATTTTTTATAAGTCTATGTAAAGGTCCGGTGTAATGTGTTCTCCCTTCGAGCAAAAAGTGCCAATTGGAACAATGAAGTAACTTTTGTGTTCTGTACTTTATCCTTTTAGATCTATTTCAATATAGAGAACTGAATGTATGAGGTGAACTTTCTTCCAACACTTAAGTTATTTTGAAACTCAAACATAATTGCCATGCAAGAAACACCTTATAAATTAGAACTGCATATTAAACTCTCAGCTGTTGTTCCAATACTGCCTCAGGAACGGTATCACCTGTCGCTGTAGTGAGTGGAATCCCTTCCAAAAAAATTTACTCTCACCAAGATGTCTGTCTAATCAAGAATATCCAATAAATTTAATGAAGAACTTATTTGTTGAATTTTATGGCTGCTTTAGACACTTTGAGGCATTCAATGATTATTACTTTATCTTATGTGTTCCTTTTGTCTTTCTTTCCTGACACTAAATGTTCAAAAACCGTTTGAACTGCACTGATCATGTCTGGACTAGCTTGTGAACATGGATTACTTCACAATTTTGCATTAATCAATGCGATGAAAGAAACACACGGAGGAGTTTTTCTCATGAAGAAACACGCACAACTTTCTGACCAATCGCACAACAGTTTTGCATGAAGAGGAGGGCAAAGGTTCTGCCAGTGGGATTGTGACAAGTAGGAGCAGACGATATGAGGTTGGAAACAAAATGAGGCGATTTTTTTTTAGATAAAACTGACAATGACAAATAACTTTGGCAGTTTAGCCAGACCATGCAGGACTCTTTACGCTTTGAGTGCACGAGAAACAGGTAAGCAACCGAGGAACCCCATACTTCTGCAGAACTCACCACAAAATACCATGAGAGACAAGGTAAAAGGAGATCTCCAGACCCATAAAATATATCTACAGCCAAATTTTGTAGATGAGATCTATTCCATTTTTCTGCAGCCAGGATAAAAGCTAAACTGCAGCCATTTATTCCAATGTTGGACAACCTTTCTGAGCCTACTTTTTAAACCTTTAGACTGGCACTTTACAGCTGTTGTCCCAATCTTCCATGCAACACGGAAGCACAAGTCTAACAATGTCCAGAGCCTTCAGCATTTTGGGAAAGAAAACTTGTCCTTCCTTGGCCCTGTGCTGCTTTGTCACCACCCTGGTGACCTCTGCAGAGGTACTTTGCAGCATTAGTCATTTATTACTTTTGGAAGAAAAACAAAAGGTACCAGGCACTGTTTTAAAAAAATGAGGCATGGAAATTCAATATTTATTCTGCAGAGACGTCAAGAGGCATTTCTGTTCGCTGCAATGTGTAATGTGATTCTTGTGAATTGTGTTTCCAAATCCCTCTTACGAAATGTCAACACAGTCTGTGGGGACTCAGAGAAAATTAAACTCCCAACGTAGTTAAAGCTCAAAAAATAAATAATGGAAGCTCACAACAGAGCTGGGGTTTTGGGTTTTTTTTAAACAGAAGTGTTTCCAGTGGAATAAACAATGCAGCAAAATGAGTGGAATTAAACACTTAAAATACATCTGGGTGTGTCAAAATGGGTTTATTAGACAAAGTTTGAAATGTGGTCGTTAATGTTTTGTTCATCTTTTCTACTCTACTGAACTACATACATGTCTGTCTGGTTTTTTTGGAGGGTGGGAGGGGTTTGGTTGTAATGTCAGCAGAGTGGCCAATAGGCTTATAGGGTGAAGTGTTCAGAGCGGGCGAAAAAGAAGTGTAGGCAGCGTTGTTTGCATGATTGGCTGTGAAATACAGTCAGTTTCCTCTGCAGCCGTTTCTCCCCCCACTCAGCATTTCAGATTTACAGCCATTGCATCTCACATGCACTGGTTGTTTGTGATTTGTAACTACACGAAAAGAGTTTTCAGCCTGTCAGATTGATAACTTCCCTCCACTCTAAATGGATTTACTTCCAGACATGTGCAGGGTTTTGAATTGCACATGCTCAGGTAGGCAACGTCACACTTTTATATCGCAATCCCTTTTCAGGAATGCAGCTGCCTTGCCTTACAAGGCTACAGAGTGGCATGTAATAATGACTTACAATGAGATAAAAAGCCCTTCACCACCCAGCCTTGGCAGACTTAGATGGGAGGATGGATGGAGGCGGAGGAAGGCAGACATCTCTTGCTACTCTTATTACCTGCTGGCAGGATTTTGGCACTGGCGGTGCTCCACGTTTCATTCTGACCTGGCAGAGAAATGGAAGGTTGTGTTTGTCCAATTATGGTTTCTTCTTCATCTCTATCAAATCCTACACGGCTTTGACTTTCTTCTCTCCTGTCTTACCGATTGGGCTTTTTGCTTTAATGATGCGTTCGGGAGGATTTTAAATACACAACGCAATGTTCAATTTCAGGAATGTTTAAAAAAGGGAACTGTTTGAACAGGAATAAAAAGAACAAGTTTGGACTTGTTGTGGATTTTCTCTAACATTCATAAGAACGTTAGAACAGAATTATAAATACGGGTTTAACTATTGACACACCGATGTCGCTAAATGAGCTTCACCTCAATGTCATGCATTAGGTTCAAAATTGCTTTTCCTAAACAGTAATCCATATAACATCATGACATATCACCATGTCTAATGTATGATTGGGCCATACTGTGTTAAAAGCCTTTAGTGCTAACAAATTTTCTCTTTTTTGTCCTACGAAATGTTCAGCACTTGCTTTTAGCTTCCTATTTTTTCAGGAAGCCACAAAATATTTAAATTGACATGAACAACTACGTTGCAATAAGTGGCTCAAAAAAAGGCTGGAATGCAAATGAAAGTTTTCAGTTGTCATTCTGTTGACACGAGCAATCATCCTCAAAAAAACATATCATGCATCCAGTAGAGCACTGCTGAAGTTATTATCTCACACACACACTGTACACTCATATAATTGCTTTGTAACTGTGTGTGTGACAGTCTACCATCCTGATCAGAATGGTGAAACAAGTTTATCTTTAACACAATCCACCACACTGTTCATCATTTACTTCCTTCCTGTTAATTAGGACTTATCCTGCTGTTGAGTAAAGGATGGCATACGCTCCTGACATTTCTTACTGCTTCCATTATTTTGTTCATCCACAACTTTTAATTGTGTCATCAGCAGTTGTAATAAAAGCAAACTCAGCACATCTGAGGATGAGTTGTTTTTTTTTTACCAGAATGCTCACAGTAGGGGTGTGTAGGGTGAGTTCAAAAATAAGACAGGGGAGCAAATTGTTTTCCTCTGTCAACCGTTTAGAAAGTTAGATAAAATATAGTATGAACCAATTGAATATATACAAATTAAATTATTAATTAGGCTCTAGTGGCTTTTATCGTGGACAGAAAATAGGGAAAAGCGGTACCGAGCCACCGCAGTGTCAACAGATTAGTCCGTTCCACATGCTATAAGCTAAGATCATAGCTCTTATGGTATAGCATAAAGAGCTATGCCACTTTATTTGGTAGGAAGTGTCAACCAGATGAAATAGCACCCTGGAAATGATCAGGCAGCTCTTGTCATCACTCTAAGCTGGAGAATTTTTGTGAATATTGGGAAACTATTTTCTAAATCCACATTTAAAACTTTCTCGTGTCAATTCTAAATTGCAAAGAAGTTAAAATACAACCTGATTGAACAGGATATTTATTTTGAAATATTCAGCCAGATATGCCCTTGTAATTATTGGAGCTAGCTTAATTAAGAGAAGACGTAAATTCAGATTATTTTGTGTCTGATGCAAAAGTTGTTTAATACAGTGTTACTTTGAAGACACATTTCTGCATGTGGTCATTATGGTCAAGCTTTAGTTGACATGAACAAATTATTAGGACCCATTAACAGTCTTGAATCCACAAACAACACTTGCTAATAATCAAGCTCATAGTAAAATATATGACAGCAGCTCCAATCTGTAGTTCACAAAACTTCCATGAGATAAAAACTGGTAGCTGAACTCCAGGGATTGGCGCTTCGATGCACAGGACAAAAGTTAGTCCTTGTGAAATCTATTTTGTTGGTCTCATTACTGCCTGTATTGTGCCTTTAAGCCTATTCAGACTTTTTAACTCAACTGTTCCAGAAATAATGATTTTCTCAATAGTCTTCTGACTGTATTAAGCCTACTCTTGTAGCGCCTTGTCATCTTCCATCGAACACCCCATTTGTTTGGACCTATCAATTTAAAAACTAACTGATCCAGTCTGCGTAATTTGGACAGGCTTTGGAGTTTTTGAACCTTTTATATGGAAAACAGTTGTGAAGAACAGAGTTTGTCCAAACTGACTAATGATGCATCTTTAGTGGTTGTTATGTTGACTCAGCATCAATATGAACAAATAAAAGGAAACAGTCCTAATGTGGAATCTCAAACAATTGGCTAAGAAGATTTTCTTTGAGATAAGCCTAGTTTTGTTCTGGTATAACGTTTGTCTGAATAATAGTCAAACATACTGTTTATGTCAAAGCTTACTTTCAACACATAAACAAGCCACAGATTCCTGGAAACCAATATCAAAATTGTGTTTTGTTAAAGCGGCAGTTTTATCACAAAGTCTTACTAAAGTAATTTCACACTTTTATTTGATCCAAAACTGAGGTAGTTTATCAAAAGAAACAGGTTTACATTACAGTAAAAAAACAACAACAAAAAAACAAAACTGCAGGAGTTCAAATTCTACGTTGTATCACATGCATAATTTTCCTGCTTCCCGGATCATCGTTTGTTTCTCTGCCTCTATTTATTTATTTATTTATTTATTTAGATTGTGGCTCATGTCTGCGAGATGTGAAAATCTCAATCAAATGCTCATCATGTAAGCACACCGCCAAATAAACTTATCTCACAGAGCGAGACACATCCAGACTTAATAACACCATCAGTCTTCAAAGAGCAAACAGCGAGTTCTCATTACATTTGTGTAGTGTGTGTGCCTTGGTGTGTGTGAGAGAGGTGGAAGCTTGCATGGCAGAGGACTTATGTTTGTTGTGGCTGTGTGTGAGAGAAATTGTGTCTCATTAACAGTGTTGTTTACAGGCCAGAGATGAAGAGTTGTGAGTTGGAAAGAAACAGATGATCATTTCCAAAGACTATATTTTATTTAATTTGCTGAAAAAAAAAAAAAAAAGACTCTGTGGGTCTTTTGACATTTGCTCTCCCTGCTGTCGCCCTCTCTTTATATTTACTTGTCTTTACCTCAATCTGGCTATTTCTCGGTCTGTTTTCACACTATATTTATACGAAAATTGCCCAACTAGCATGTGTCTACTTGGCCTGAGGACTGGTACGTTCCCAGCTTTGGCAGAACCTCTTATGTGCTGTCAGCCCAGAAGGCCAGTACAACTGGCAGCAGGCGAGGTGGGCTGCTCCAAGTCTGCCGAATGAAAAGGAGGTGAGCAAAAATCAGCAGCAGGGCAACAAACTCATTTGGGTGTGAAGTAAATGTCAACTCAGTCCTTTTCACTTCTGCCTTTCATCCAGATTTTTTTCTAAATTTACATTTTTGCAGCAGCCTTTTGGAAATTCTTTGTATATTAGAAGATTTAGTAGCAGCTCAGGAAAGTTTTGGGATATTTCTTCCTAAAATTTAAGGAAGAAATATAAAGGCATAGATCAGTGGCAGGTTCAGACCAAATGTACAAAGGCATCAGGGTTTTTACATGGGTGCTCAGTTCTACCGAGACACTGGTCCCTGTTGGGCCCCATCTAAAACCTCCCATGGAATCGATGCAGAATTTAAAAGTTATTTTTGGGGTTTTTTGAGGTATTTTTCCAGGGATTCTGTATCGACCCATCCAAGCAGTTCTAAACAACTTCCCTGTCCCAACTGAGGAAAAGCATCCCACACAGCTGCCAACTCAACATTTTACAGTGTGAATTAGAAAACAGTTTGATCTAAAACATTTCAAGTAGATTTTGAATCATGGATATCATCCAGAAAAGAAGAATTATTGTTTTTGTTTTTTTTATGTATGCAACACTGTCATCTACTCCTTACAAAGATCATCCAAGTAAATACACTGTTGATGTTGCTGATGGTGATTTAATTTATTAAGAGAAAGAAAAGTTATCCAAACCAATCTGACCCTATGTGAAAACGCCACAGTAGTCATTCCTGGTGTCAGTGGTGAAATTAATCAAAGAAATATGATTATTTTATAAACAATAAAGAGGGTTTTTTGTGTTATATTAAAATATATTTGATGATCTTTAACCTTTCAGTGTTGAAACTTGCTTCCTCGATAGCAGCATTTTAGGAGTTCAGTGTTATTTGTCACTAACCCACCAATGTATCCAATGGGAGCATCTTGAAACAAGCTAGCTTAGCTACTTCACAATGTCGTAGTGATAAAGAAAATTACTGTAAAAAAAAAAGTCTGATTTTTTTAACTCTAAGATACAGTTGACTGATTCAGTTTCCAATTCCAGTCTAGCAAGTTGGGAAAATTAAATAAATATGTTACAAACTACTTTGACAGTAATACACTTAGGTATTACTGTAGGTAACCTAAGTGTTACTGAACACTTAGGCTCTCATGAAAACCTAAGGGTATTATGTTCTTATTTTTTCTGCTTTATGATTGCACTGACATTCTTTAACTGCGTTATTATGGGGAGCATCTCTGAATGGGAGTTTCATCAAAGTACATGAAGCAATGAAAACAGAAATCTAGTTTATTAAAGGGCTTAAGGTGATGCCAGAGGTGGTTGTTCTTTAGCATTAATCTCAAAGTGTTTCAGTGTGACTATATAAAAGTAGAAATACACCTCTACGTTCTGTCGCATTAACGTTTAAAAAAAAATAGAAGAGGTGGAAACCCAGCTAAATATTTTTTTCTTGATATGGGTTAATTTTTTACTCCAGTGCAAAAACGTGAGGACAGTGTAAAAGCCTTAATACATTATTCAGCACCATCTGTCCACAGCACATGTTGTGCAATAAAAGCTGTCTTGTACCCTCTTCTCCTCTTGTCTTGTTTCTGTCTACCTCTCTCTCTCACTTCTGTGCACATTTTTCTATAATCTACCTCTTTCTTGCAGTTACTCACATTGTTCTCATGTAGCCTGTGTTTGACTACACTGTCAAATCTCCCTCGTCTCATTTCCCTTCGACACGTTCTTCTCCTGATTCCCTCCCATGCACGAGCGCATCTGGATTTCAGCAACTCTTCCTTCGTTATCTGCCTCCAAACTCCTCTCATTCTTGGACTTCCTCTCTCTGTCTCGCTCCCCACTTAACCGTGCTGTCATTTCATAACACATCTATGTCATTGCTACCCCAACCTGCGGGTCAATTACGATTGTTATCAACTCATCAGGACTATTGTGCAGGACTTAGCGAGTATCTCTGTGTGTAGGTGAGGCTCACACAGTCTCGGTTTCATCAAGTCTATTGTAGAGGCTGACAATGCAACAACCCTGAGAATCAGTTTCTTTTGTAGTCCTCATAGAGTCAGAGGCGACAGTATGTGGGTGGTTAAGTGTCTGACTATCTCTGAGTATAGGGATGCACACGTGTGTGTGGGTAGCATGTCAGTTTAGTACAGGGAAACTGACATTGGCAGCCCTTCTTTGCCATGGGAGGTAGTGATATTCCTCAAAGTAGTGCAGTCTAATGCAAGAAAATTATGGGAGCAAGGACAGGTAGAAAAGGGGATGTTTGATCTATATCCACTGTTCAGTCAAGCTAAACACTATTTACACCCCAGGCAGGTTTAGATTTAAAATCCAAAATGGCTGCAAAAACATTGCATTTTTATGTGCTGCACGGTCTCTATGAGATAAAAATAAAATAAAAATGTTCTTGTAAATAAAACCTGGAGGGCTTCTTTCTCTCTTTTTTTCCAAAAAATGCAAGCCACTAAGACTTTCAATGATGTTGGTGATAGTTTATAGAGACAGCACTAAGTCCTGGTCTTGGATGTGCTGACTGTTTTCCAACTCCTTTTTTTTTACAATTACAACCAGCAGAGAATAATAGGTTTAAACTCATGTAATAATAAGTGTAGTAGCTTATCAACCTTTCCAGATCAACATGGGAAATAAAATATTTCTTAGTAAAGAACAGCCGCTAAGCGACAAGTATATTAAAATGCAATGTTAAGATTTCAGGACATAGAAATGTATTATAAATTGCTATTGGCAAGGGAAGAAAAAAAATAAATCAAAAATCAAAAAAGCAATTTCAGACATGTCTCAGTTTGTATTTTTCTATGTTCAGACAAAAGTGAGCAAAAATTAATCTATTTAGCTCTCTTACTATTTATTTTTGTGTGACTGCCATTTTGTTCTTTTTTTCTGAAATTTCCTATTATGAGAAAATAAAAATACTTTTGGGTCTCTCCGTTCTGTCCAGGCAGCTTCCAACTGCAGTAATTTACAGCAATTGAGGTCAAGGAGTACGCCGTACAAGAAGGATTCATCTTTCCAATCCTTAGCCTCACATTTTATTGCCAGCAGTTTAAGAGCATGTTTAATGTCCAGCTCCAATTGAGAATTGGCCTTGTAGATCACCAGCTCAAAATTTACCCTCTTGCTAAGACCTCCAGTGGCATGTCTCTGCTAATTAAGGCAATGTCCATATAAAAATTTCCATATAAAACAGATATTTTGGTTTAAAAGTTTTCCCAGCTCCTTTATTTTGTTCCTCCATTACAATAATGACAACTTGCTTTTATCTAACTAAACAAACTAAAAAGAATATTAGTGCTAAGCAAGGCAAAAAGTGATCTGGATATGTCATGCTTGTTGGTGCTACATAAACTGTTCTGCTACTTCTGGAAAAATTTGGATCTACTGGAACTTGGTATGGAAGGTAAAGTTAAACTCAATGTACAGAATTGTTGACTTGTTTTATATCAGCAGAAGAATCTCTTCTTACAACACCAGAGTCATCTGGGGATCAAGATTATGTCATAGATCTTGATGAAAATATTTTCAGCAGAATGCTTGGTTCTATTCAGATGATTCTTTGGCGTTTATACAAATTTAACCTGTTTTCTTTTTTCTTTTTTTACATGGGCTGGAAAAAATTATTTCCAAAATAACTTCTAAAGACAATTTGAAGGATTTCAATGAAGTCTGGAGGACAGTGGCATCTAGTAAATCCAAGCAGTTTTTAAACTATTAAAAAAACATCAGATGTTGCAAATACATGCCTTGAACCAAAGGCCCCACAAAAGGGAAGGTAAAGTAAACTAACCTTAGGGTCCCCAAACCATCAGGATCTGCCTTAATTTGACTTTGCTTCCACACTTGGAAAGAATTGTACTTCCTTCCACTGTTACACAGACGACAAAGAGGTCCCTCTCAAAAAGACAGATCCGAACTCTGTCAAACCATGACTCAAGTGTCTTCGTGATATAAAAGCCTGGAAGGCCATAAAGACGTCAGGGGTTTTTTGTTGGTGCCCCTACGGCCCTCTGAAGTTTTGGGCTTCTTAGTCCAGTTCATTGAGCCAAAGTTCACAAATTTTGGGGTAAAACTGATCTCAAGCTTTACTGCCAGATAAGTCCAGTTGTTAAATCAAGCTTTCATTGCGGAGCTGGCAAAAAATAAACCTATTCTTTCAAGGCGTTGAAACAATAATCCACGTCTTTGTGAAGACTAGGCTGGATTACTGTATTGGCCTTTATGTGGGGATCAGTGGGTTCTTCATCGCCCATTTTCAGATGGTGAAAAATGCTGCTGTACATCTTTTGACTGGTACACAGCAAAACAAGCATATTCCCCCCATTTTGGTCCCATGCGATCTTGGGCCAACCATTATTCTGGTCACAGTTTGTCATCAAGGCCCTGTGCCAATTTGTGGCATTGTGTTATGATTTTGGAGAAGTCTGAACAAATAAAAGTTTTCTCCGTGCTATCTTACACCGTCGCTTTTCTTTCAACCTCTGGTTTACCATTTTTTTGGACAACACTAAATCTTTTTTACTCTCCGAAGCTTGAGAAGTGCTATGCTTATAAAATATTTAAAAAACAACTCTCACTTTAGTTATAAAGGGGCTTCATTCAATTTGAGTGCGCAGGAAGCTGGGATAAGTGTAGCCTGGGGTGTGCTCTATTTGGTGTTCTTTCTGTTGTATTCAAAAAATAAATAAAACGCAGACAGGAAGTCACACAACACTAAAGTAACAAAGTGCAATTGGTTCTTAGGAGACAGAAATCTTGTGAAAGAGGCAAGTTTTATTTTTATAAGGTAAAAGGAGTATAATAAGTGGAAGACGAGCTTCAAAAGAGGGTGAATGAAAACAGAAGTAACTACCAAAATAAATAAATAAGCAGAAAACATATAGTGTGTTGTTCTGTAGCTTGAAAACATTTGTTTATTAGTACATCTTTTTTCTTTACTTCTGGTGAAGCTACAAACAAAGAGCGTTGCCTCTACTGTTTTAGAATCGAATGGCAGAAAGTCTCATTTGTTCCTTTACTGTGAATTTGCCATTATTGTAGCTGTAAGCAATAGACAAAAGTTTATAGCTGCAAACAACCAAATAGAAAAGACACCAAGAACAAAAATATTACACAATTAAATACCTATACACAAAGAACAGAATTAAAATTAGCTAAAAGAAAGGAAAAAAGCATTTCTAGCTACACGAGGGAATTTCTATTCCAGTCTAGCCTACTCATTGCCTTCCTATGCAATTCCTGTTTAATTCTCGTGTCTCTTCAATATAACTGAATTCGATTTCTGTACTTGAATTTTGACCGGGTCAATCAGTGAACAGTAGGAGGAGTTGTGAACGATGACGTCAATTTTCTGTGCCGTTTTAAAATAGTAGCCTGAAGATGTAGCGTGGCAATGGCAAACAATGGAGGTAGAGTACGTGCTATTTTTGGTAAGCTTCATAGCATCATACTGCCATTTACATATCTCATGGCTAAATGTTAGTGCTCCAGTAAAATGTAAAACTTCAACAGAAACCTGTGGTATAATATACGCTTTCACAAGTCTCTAAAAATCTAAATTGCATACACTGTTCTACAAGGATTGTCAATTATAAAAAAACATATTTGGAGAATAACTAATAATAATATACTATTGTTTTAAAATGTCATGGTTTCCTCTTCACTTCTTCAAAGTAATGCCTGAGGCTGTATGGGATTTTGTCCAGTTATGTGAAACGTACAATAAAGCTCACCCTCCCTAACTTCTACTGCAAGTTTGTTTCAACACCATGAAACTTTAGCATTTCAACTGAAGGTCATCATGCCATAGGAATTTCCCACGAAAATTTGGGATTGGCATTCTAACAAATCACACATATCTTATGTCTGCTGTAAAAATTGCCTGAACGTTCCTTCACACACACAGACATATATTAGACTCACTCTTAGCAGAGAAAGTGTATGGAGCCGTGTGCTCAGAGGGTAGCTTGACCTGTCTGGGTTGGTAACAGGGAACAAGATGTCTTGGTGGGCATATCATTTAACTTTTCAGCACAGTATGGACAGGCCTCCTCCATACAGGTGTAACTCTGTTATTCAGAATATCATCAAAAATTTCATTTTCAGGAATTCAGTAAAAAAAAAAAAAAGGCTGCACGCATGAATTATATAAATTCATTGGTAAAATACTTTAAGCATATATTTTAATTTTTATGGCTTGCAGCTAACTTGAAGCAAAATCAGTTTGCCAAAAGATTTTATTGATTTTATTCACTTTGTTGAAACAAGTAAGCAAGGATAACTTTATTAAGTTGGTGTTTTTCAGCTCTGCTATATGATTAGTGGGGCTTTATAGTTCTGTCAATGTCAAGTGCAATATTGTAAACTCCACATGGAATGAATAAATATCATCAAATCATATCTCAAAAATAAAAAAGTCAATAATAGAAGCAATGGATGAACAACTATACAAAGATCCAACTAAAGGCAATTTAGGATCTTCACTTGGCCGTGTTTCTTGGCTCCGACCACCTCGGTGGACTTTTTCAAAATTTGCCAGGGTTGGGGCGATGCTTTCACAGGGTGTTAGTTACACTTTAAAATTAACTCAAAATTAATGTTCAAATTAACAACATGCAATTATCATTTCTATGATACTCATTTAGAGACACCGATAGTTAATCAAATGTGAGTTTATCTGAAATTAATCAAAATCTCTTGCCTCGGAGTCTGAAATGATTTGGCATGCATTGAATGAAAATATAGAACAACCTAAAAGTTGTAAACTTCAGATTTGTTTCATTTTTCAACTTTTTTTTTAAATGAGCAGTTTCCAGTATATAGAAAAACAAACCAAAGCAGCATCCACGATTCATAAATGATTTGTGTTTTGTGTTCAAAACAGGATTAGAAGTATTCTCACAGCAATCCTGTTTAGCATTCATTGCAAATCCAGTTGAAAGGATTAAGGGAACTAAAGGGTAAATACATACAGTGAGTCTGTAATGACATTAGCCAACAAAGGAAATGGGGGCACATCACAGGTAAGTGACTCACTCATTTCCTTGGTATTAGCTGCAAATCTAAAGGTGAAGCCATGCATAAGCATTGTTTTGTTTTTTTTTTCCTTTTTATTCAAAACACTCTTTTTATGTCTAAATCATAACCTTTCATTCAGAACTGACCAATTATTCCCTCAAAAGGGCAATATTTATGAAATTATAGGTCAGTCACCCAAACAGGTTTGGTGTTTGCATACACTCTTCTGGTCAAGCTTGAAAAGCTTTGGTTAACAAGGCTGCTTCATTCGCATAAATATATTTGCAACAACTTCCTACAAGGAAGCTGGAAACTAGGTTAGAGAAAAACCAAGGAGGGGCAACACCTCCAGAGAAATTTCTCGCTACTCACTAAGTTTCTTCGAATGACACATCTGTCATTTCCTGTAATTATTGCTGCATTATGGCTTTTACGGCAGGCCTTAAACTGCTTGAAAGGCTGCTTTCTGCACAGGCTTCTCGGTAATGCTCGCCATTAGAAATGACATTTTAAATCTGAACAAGGAGACAATTAAAAGAATTGTCCTCTTGTTCGACTTTAAAATCCACGGACTAATTAAAACCGCGTTGCAATACAACATGGGAGTCATGAACACTTTATCCTTCTCTGTATTGTTCTCAGTAATGTCATTTCATGTGCCTTTTTCATAGTTTTATCTCTTCCACTGTGTGTGTGTGTGTGTGTGTGTGGTGTTGTCTTTACTTTCAGTGAGGGAAAAAGACCTTTTAAAAGACAGCAGCTGAGGCCACATAAGCAGAAAGCACAAGCAGATACTGAAAAAGTTGGTAGGTGGGACTTCTGCCACTTAAAGCACATCAGCAGATGCAACACTTATACACTTTGAGATCAGTCACGACATCAAACAAATGGTCTAGATCTTGCCCTGGATGCACAGATGCAGTGTTGTGTCATCAAGCAGATGTACATTATGTGGGAGGAATTATCTGCTAAGTGTGGGTCAGTGCAACAGCTTTTTGTGTTCTGGGTTTTGTTGGTGTAAAAGTGCCTCTTATCTGTGTGAATACACAGCCTTTGTAATCGCTGGCTGAGTGTGTATTCCAGACTTTATCAGTGGTTGTAAAGTAGTGCGTCTGCGGCTCCGGACTGTTATCTGATATTATGTTTTTACTGACTGATAATCACTTCGCCCTTGAAATGTCACATCTTCTCTCAGCTATAATGCTGACCAGTTCTATGTTTACAATATGTAATTGTTATGTAGATCTTTGTTTGTTGATTTTGTGTTTGGTGGATCACAAATCCATTGAATATTAACATGCTTGTCATATTTATTCCCAGCGGATAAGAAGAAAAGGACTGAAAAGGAAAAACAAACAAATATTCTGGCACAATATCAAAGCTTTTCACTTTTTGTTGTCTGTGAGAGATAAATTGTCCAGATCGGGTAAGAAGTCGATCTCTCAAATCTCTCAATAGTATATATATTTATTAACACTTTAACCTTAAGCTTATTGTTAGGGTTATATTTGTAACCCTAACAATAAGTTTATTCAAAAGATAAAGTTTTAAATCTAATGTTACAACTGGTTCTGCTGGAAAAAGGGCTCTACACATCATAGTACTTTATACAGTGTGAACAGATATTGACTTGCATGTTTGATATTTGTATTGAAACAATTTATATGTATTTTTCATCAAAGCGCTCTTTCTTTTCAGGAAGTATAAGTAAAGGAGGTCATTACTTTCTCACTGGTCACTTCAGTCTGATTTTAGTACAGGTCTATAGCATGAGTGACTTTGAAAGTTAATCTTAAAACAGAAAGGACAGGTTTCCAATTTTCTCTGGGGCCCAAAGAGGTGATGTGGGAGGAATTTATACAGGGAGGTTAGATCGGCTGAGAAGAACGGAGAGACAAATGCTGAATGTACATGAGAGGATGACTCAGTGGTGAGTGTTGGGAGAGTGAGGACAAAATAGGAGGGAAACAGATAATCTTTATTGTTGACTATGTGAAAGACGCTACATGTACTTTCTTTTATTTTGTGTCTCTGTGTTCAGTTTTTCTTATTTTGCCTTCATTCCTTTTCTAATGTCTAATTCCCTAATATGAAAAATTCATTGGGGCAAAACGTGGAGATGTCCTGCTGCTGCCTTTGCTAAAACAGATCCATCCTCCTACAGAGTTTCTGAATAAGTCATCAATGTGACAATGACGGAAGCTGTAAACTCAGTTTGAATCCATAGAAGCAAAAATACTCAAATGTGTCTCTCTTCAAGTTGCACGCTTATGCTACTAAAATAGCTTTGTTGAAACTTTCTTGTGCAAAAGCAAAAGGAAACTTTAAGAAGAATGAATGGCTTCATTATCATCTTCCATTAAAGACATGATGGCTTTGGCAGAAAATTCAAGAAGAATGCACGATGCATTATTAAGAGAAAGGAGAAGTACTGTATGATGACATGAACATCGATGCTAGAAGACAGGACAATGGGATGTCAACTCAAAGACACAATAAGTATTATCTTAATGTTTAATAAACCAACAGATAAAATCGTATTTCTCCCTCCATCGATAGTAGCATGCAACTCTGCAAGGATAGGTAGGTATAGATAACGGATGAATGTTTACAGTGGTCACTGTTGGAGTTTTTGTCCAATTCATGAAACACTTGATAAGCTCTATAACCTCAACAGGTTCATTGAGGGTGCCTGGTAGTACACCAAACTTTTTTTACATATATTTGTTAGAGTTAGAAAAGGCATTCAAGCATGTGTAGTTCTATGGGACTATTTTGGAAGTAGATGCTTCAAAGCCCCTTAGTATGGGCTGAGTCAGATTTGTTACGAATAAGTGTTGGACAACTTTACAAAAAGCTTGGCATTTGATTCCGAGTCTTTTACGCTTACTTGTGCCTTGTGTTTTCTGGCTTTAGCAATTTCTGTTTTTGCTGTGGATGTTTTTTTAAGTTCAAAGGCAGAATCAATCGAGATATGTTCAGAGAAGCTTAAAAATAGTTCACTGACAATAATTCAAGACACCAATTGGCGTTGTTACATTCTCCATAAAACCTCTGTGGGACAAACACTTGAACATAACTTACTAGAATAAGACATTTCTCAGTAAATTAGGTCCACAATAGCCAACTGTATTCTGTTTTTATATTGAATTAATGGCTTCTTCCTCAAAAAGCATTATTTTAGCCCATGACACACTCCAACCAATTTTAGACTGGCATTTAGCTAAACAGGAATAATTTTAGAAATGCTTTGACATTAAATCAAACTGAACTTTTTCTCTTTCAGGTGGCTGAGAGTAAAGAAAAACGATATTTGTCTCATTTTGTACAGTGTATTTAATTGTGGTTCCAGCTGTTAGTATTTAGCATTACAACTTTCTTTTGCCTCACAGTAATCCTACTCAGTTTATTGAAAGACATGATGATGCATGTTAAAACCTTTGCTGATGAGGGAGATGGAGACTCTCATGCCATCTTCTCTTGTATTGCAGTCCGTCTTGAGGCTGCAAACTCGGGTTTTGTTTATTTCCGCTTCGGCCGTTGCTCCGGTTAAGTGTAGAAAATTGTATATGCTACAAAGTTTGGAACATTCTGCAGCGTAATGGTGCCTGAAATGGGTGACAGTGCTCAGTGTTGCTGGCTGCATGAGCCTCTCAGCCCATGGGTCTTACTGATACTCTGACAAATGGAAAGTGCATTTGAGAGGACAGCATCCACCTCTAACTGACCTAAAGAGTTTTTTCCCCTACTCCCTGTGATTCTTCTTTTCTGTTTAAATTTGTGTGTCCCTATTTTCCCACCTCTCTCCAAAGTTACAGGAGCTTGGTGTCAACTTAGTTTTTTTTTTAAATTCTACGAGATATGTGAGATTGATTTAGAGCGAAATAGTTGCAAAACAAAATAAAACAAAAAAGAAAAATCTGTTTTTCTCCAAATGTTAATTTTTTCACACCACCTGATTTGTGGTATTCGAAATACCTCATCTTCCTTATTGTGGCTACATAATGGAGGCAGAATTCGATTAATTAAATTTGTCACCATGTGAGAAGACTGTTTACAATTCTGCCAGAGGCGATGAATTTCTCTGTGCTGCTCCTAGCAACACTGCATACCAACGCCAGAGTGCAGATGTGCCTGCAACATGATCCTAAGAATCACAGTGCAGCTGATTGTAAAAATATCTGAGGTATATCTTTACGTCGTTAGGTTGTAACTGTCAGAAGGCAAAATGCTTTCACAACTTCTACAGCAAAACATAGAAAACAACAGGACAAGCTAACATGGACGTAAGGTGATTGTCCTGTTAAGACACTGTTAAGACCATCTAGAAGCAGACTCTGTTGGACACTTTTCCTTTTACTCTGACATTCTGGATGCCAGCTCTCTGAATGAAACCAGATGTTTAGTAATTTTATTTGTATATTCCTTTCTGTCTATTCTTTCATTCTTTTCTGCAAGCAAAATTAATACATATTTATTCAAAATGAATAAATGTGAAAGCTGTTTTCTGATTTGTTTCCAGCCATCCTGTGCGCCTGTGTATGTGTCCTTTATTTCCGGGCTTCATCAGTATTCGGATCTGATCATTATTCAGCAAGGGAGCCATTCACCTTTACAGCAACTCTTCTGCTCGTTCCCGTTTGCCGCTTTTTGTTGATGCGTCTGACGTTTTCACTCTAATGATTTCTCCCACTTTTTCTCGGATTCGCGCCGTATTGTTATGTCCCTCTCCCTTTGTTTCTTATTTCTTCCATCTTTCCCGGCTCCCTCGCCTCATTTCTGCTTGTCCATAAACACCTCTTATTTTCTGTCTCTCTCTTGTCCTCTCTGTAGCGCTCCCTCCGTAGTGAATGGCTCTTGTGGAGCTCTGAGGGGAGATGAGTCAGTGTGCACGCACACCCCTGCAGGCGTTATGAATGTGTGTGGGAATCTCTGCTACTGTGCATGTGGGTAAGGTGTGTGAGCATCTGTCTGCCTGCGTGTACATGCACAAAGGTCAGTCATGTCCCTCTGGCTCTAAAGCATTGAAGGTTATATTGAATAATTATTTCTTTCCTCTCAGACTTAACTCTACAGTGGATGTGTGTATGATTGCATCCCTTGAAATTAGTTTGTCTCTCTTGTTTTTCAGTCCCAACCAATTTTGTGCAACTTAATCCACCTCCAATGTGGATGTACAGTCATAGGAAGTGAAAGTAATTACATGTGTTACTATATAGCACCAATTATTTCATACCGACACAGATGCCTTACCGTCGTCATTCATTAAACAACATAATTGATTACAGTCAAGCTAGAGAAAGTGCTACACCAAAGATCTATACACTCTGTTGAACGATCTTCAGCAGCAGTTATTGAAAAAATAATCTCAGTTTTTCTGGTGTATCTATGATCACTGTCCCGTTGACACGGTTATGGTCAATTTTTTTACCTTCACATGCCTGTCAAAAACATTATCGTAGTTAAGATTTGAATGCTCACTCTATGACTGCGAGGTGCCTGGGTCCATTACCTTCAAAATAAGCCCAGATCATCAGCCTTCCAGCACCATGATTGACAACTGCAATAAGCAGTTTGTGCCGTATGCCGTGTGTTTTAGGGCTGCATGATGTCAGCGAAACATTTCATTGCAATGCCATAGCTGCATATTGCAATATCAGTTATGATTAACTTGCATACTCCTGACACTTTCCTTTCTTTACAGAAAGTCTGCTCCACTCAGCCGCTAGAGGTGTACTGTAGGTCAGGTGTGGGGATTGAAGAAAGTCAGAGTTCATGCAACTAGCTAAAAGCCAAACTATGTTATTAGTAGGCAGACCATGAGTGCTTGTAACTTTAACTGTATTGCAGATACTGATCCTTCAATTTAAGTTGTGAATTCAGTATAAATTCAATATACTGGAAAGTTAAACTGTGTTTGTTTCATCAAATGCTGCCACTGTGCATTATAGTCAAACATTTTTTCTCAAGCATGTTTTTAAGTAGTCTTTTAAGCTGTGCTACCAATTTTCCCTCTCATGAAAAAAATGCTCTTTCCAGTACTAAGCACCTTCTTTACTGTAAATAAGCTTGAGAACTCTGAGAAATACATCTTGGGCTTCCTCGTGTTTCTCTGGGAATTGTGCGGTCTTGTCTTGGGTTGAATTTGGCGAGAACACTTTTTGAACATTTTTAGGTGAAAATATTGGTTTGAAAATGACCTTTTCAGATTAATGACAAACAGAAGTTGCTAATCTAATATCTTTGCTGTTGGCATTTTGTCATTTTGTGTATGGTGCAGAAAAGAATGGTGTAGAAAAGTGCCAAACATCCAATGTTTACTCTCTTAAGACCTATTAAAACAGCAAGGGTGAGCTTATTAATTTTGCACACAACTTTCCGATTTTTTAAATTATTTTGTTTAATAAATGACCAAAATATAGTGCCTATTTTGTGGGTTGGACTTAAATAATGTTAGAACCTGTTAAATGACAGATCATTTCAAAAATATTTACTCTTTTTATATAGATAACAAATCATGAAAATCCAAATAGCAATCATAATAGTATGAACTTGTCAGCAGCCATGTTTCTGCTGATTCCAATACATTATTAGGAACCAATAATATTTTAATAAGTTGGACAACCTGATAAGCCAATGAAATAATTTGTTTAAATTCTGTTTGCCTTCATGATTACATCAAATGTATATAATATTCACTTGATAACACTGGAAAAATCTTTAAAATAGAATAAGGATTATTTCAGAAGTGCATACATCAACAGGAGACACTTTTTGGTATTTCTCTAAATACAAAACCATAGTAGTGCAGCAATACTGTGCCTGTCAAGAATAGTAGTTTATGAACATTGAAAGATATAAATCATAATTTCTTGTATTTGCAGTTCCCATTTTCAAATTGGTAATTGAACCATTTTGCTCTTTTGGAAGGAGACAAGAAGACGGGGCAAGAGAAGAAAGAGCAAACACTGGAAACACGGCCGCATTTTGATAAATAAGTGGTAAGTTTATAGAATTTTACTTGATTAACATGTTTGCTCTCTGTGTGAAGAAATGAATGCATTTAATATTATTAGGCTCAACCCATAAGACTGAGCCAAGAAGTAATAGAGATGTCAGAGAATGGTAATGCATCTTCTTAAACCTATTTTTACATTTTAGAGACTCATGCACCATTTATATGAGTCAGAGGTTATTTCAAGAATAAGCACCGTACCTGTCTTGACATTAGCGATTTTATGCTCATCTTTCTTCCCATTTCAAGCAATCCAAATGTTACTTATTTATATGTTCGCGTTCACATTTTCTTGGGCTGCTTATATAATGTCACTATATTGGAAGTTCTGCGTAAATGTAACCACAGTTTCAAAGTAAAAAAAAATCTATTTAAACTTAATAAGCCCTTCAGGTAAAAATACAGACTTCAAGCTAAGTTTCTGGTGTCTACTTACCATTTTGCACTTCTTAAGGATCAATGTTGGAATATCATCATATAGCATTTTTAGTTATTTAACTAAGCTGTGTGTGAATTAGTGCGAGGTTGCAATGAAGAAAAAGTAATGACATTAGATCTGCGGATGATCTACTAATTTTGTTCCAACTTGTCTTGAGTTGCTTATGTAATGTCATTATTTTGGAACTTGTCAAAACCACAGACTCAGTTTCAGTCATTTAAAAACATGACCATTGGTAAATCATGAACAATTAAGATGCCTTTAATTCATTTTGGTATGAACTAATACATGAATGTATTTTTTGAACAACCTCCAAATTTAAAATGGCAACATTATTTTTATTTGGCATTAATCACACTGAAGGTTTTTGTGTGAACTGAGTTTTAATTATCTACAGCTGTTTTTGTTTTACTTTTGACCTAAACAATCATTTATACTTTGGACACATTGATTCAGTAACTGCTACAGACTGTGATTATATGCAGATAGATAATGATATAGTTGTATGACATCAGTATGATTGTTATAGATATACAGCACTTTGAGCTGTTTAAATAAAAAAAAAACAGTTTGAGAATGGAGTCTTGAGGAATCCCACTTTTGATTTTATGGTTATAAAATGTGCCTAATTACAAAAAAGTAGTGTTAATTTAGATATAGAGTGTTAAAGTAAATTGGTCGGGTGGTCACCTCTTCAAACGTTGACCATTAGCTGAAATAGCTTTTTAACTCTTTCCAAACAGAGAGACATATCAGTAACTTTGACATCTGTTACTTTTATTTATGTACATGTTGCTTTGAAAATCTTCTAACCTACTTTATGATTTCAGAAAGTTTCTGTTTCAGTTGTTTATTTGATTCTACGGGTCTGGCAAAAATAAGATGTGTGTCTGTAAAAGTTAACTTGAATTTCTAAAAAATGTGGCCAATCACAATTGAGAAATAATTTGGCAATGACTTTTTGTACGTGTTCTCCCTTAAAGAATGAAATGATCACTTAAAAATTGTTATTTTCTATTGCCTTTGGTTTCTTTGTGAGACATTAAAATCAGGTTGATAATCTGAAGTGTGACATAAGGTAAAAACAGAAGAAATTTATTAACAGCTCTTAAATTAAATTAGTCTCATATTACTCTGAAAACGGATGTCAATATGGTGTGTGAGATTTTCAAAGAGCTATTTGGTTTCTGATCTCTAGAAAGTTTATACCCTGCGCAATACAATAGATTTCTTCACATACTGTATAAACACCGGCTGGGGAATACAGTATTTTGAAGAACGAACTCCATAATACTCGTAACCAAACATATTAGATATACACTGATGCTCTGGGGGGAAAGGAAGCAGCTGACAGAGCGAGTGACAGAATATTGCAGGGGAGGATGAAAGAGTAAAGGGAACCAACAAAGAAAGGCAACAGCAATTAAATATGAATGACGCAAAAATACTGAAGGAAGATAAAACAGTAAGGGAATGACAAATAATGTGAGGGAGAAATTATGCACAGAGACTGCCAAAGCACATTCATAAAGTATAAGTGGGTGGCATAAGAAAAACAACAACAAATGAACACTTAATATGTTGTCTACTGGGAACACTCTGACTTAGAAGAATCGATAAGAAATGCAATATTTAGTCATCGGATCACAAAAGGTTGATAGAAGCAAACCTGAAATCATGCAAAGGAAGTCGCGGGGAATGCAAAGCAATGTGGTTATCGTTTGGAGGATGGCTGCCAGCCGAACAGTGTCGACACTCGCCTACTCTCCCTCTCTGTTGCTTCGCAGAGCAGAGACACAGTCGTGTCATGCACCAACATATTGCATGTTGGTGCTGAGCCATATGGACCGCTGGGGCCATCTTTTCCTTTAGGAGATAATAATATAAGGGGGCAGGAGGCTGTAAAGAGGAAAAAGCACGGGAAAAAAGGGCTGACGAAGCAAATTCAACATTGAAAAAAAGACAGAGTGGCTAGGGGAGGTGTGGCTTTTGAAAGAAGAAACACAAAGACGACAAGCAGCAGAAAGAGATACAGTGAGATGAGAGACGATCGGAGCACGTAGGAGAGAGGAGGGGAAGCGAGTGGAGCTGTGGCAGTATGTTGAATTATAAATGTGTTGGAAGCACGAAGCATGGTCTCACACTCCAAGCTCCCTCTGCCTGTGTGGGTAGTTCATTGATGTGATCCGGCATACAGACGCACACACACACAAATACTGTAGCAAGCCACTACTAAACAGTGAAATTGCTCGAAACTAACTCGTCTTACATATCAATTCATTATGCTCAATTATAAAGCCGGAAATGTTGACGTGTCGCATAAGAAACACTAAAAGTGCAACACGTTATATTTCTTAAAACATTTCAGCCATTTCTAAAATTTTAATCAGATTGCCATGGAATATCCATTGTGAAGCTGTGTGTAATTTACTGTCAGTACAGCAGTTCTGTGAAGGCCTCAGAGGTTTGTCGGAGAACACGAAGACCAAGGAACACAGTGGAAAAGTCAGCTTCATTACTCATAAAGTTGTGGGAATGTTTAAATCCGGGTAAGGTCTTGAAAGATTATCAAAATTATTCCAAGTTGGAATTAATATTGCACAACTTCGAACTTACCAAAACAAAACTTTCCTACTGTGGAGAGATTGGAGAGATTGATGAGTGGGAGAATGTGTTGGGACAACATGAAAAATATTCAAAACGAAGCAGGTTCCCTTCCCCACAGTGACATGTGGCAGTAGCAACACCATCCTGTGGCACTGCTTTTCTGCATCAGGGACAGGGAAGACTATCAGAGGTTACATAACCCTGCTCTAAATGTTCTCCTTCAGCAGGACAACATGCATACAGATAGTGCCACAATGGAATGGTTTAGATCAGAGCATATTCATGTGTTAGATCTTAATCCTTGTTGAGAATCTGTGGCAAGACTTTAAAGGGAACAACAGAGGACAACAACAAACTTCCTTTTCATTAAGCCCATATTTTTGTATTAAAAATGTTGAGCTGATGGAATAATCTTACGCACTGTTTACAGTCATGATTTTCAGGTGGAAAATCATGATAGCTAGCCGAAATAAAGGCATAAGCAAAAAAATCGATTTAATATCTTTCATTTAGTGAATCGAGTTACTGAAGTAAATGAACTTTTATTTGCTAAAAAATAAACTGTGGTTCTTCTAAATGTATTTTTTTTAAGTTAACAACTGGCTACATCGAGAAATCTGCAGTCATCCATTTAAAGTGTTGCGGAAGGGACAAGCTTTGCCAAAGGAATCCAGAGCAGGTGACCGGACCTTTATGTTGCAAGAAAACGTCATCTGACAATGAGGTGCTGAGTAGCAAATTTAGAAAATGATATTCTGGCAAAGGCATGTAGGAAAACAGAGAGAAATACATATTTTTTCATTGGAAAATGTGTCTTGAGTGTGCTGCTCTTCACAAAATTATACTCTAAAGTTATGACACAGTTAATTCAATGAAGCATTCAAAAGCTCTCAAGCTGCTTTCACTGACAGCTGTCATGCCTAATACCCATGTGTAACTGCCAGCGAAAGGGATCTTGAATGGTCTGCGGTGATGTAGCTTGGATTCCAGCTGCTTGGCAAGATAAACAATATTCCCTAATAAGCTGCTTTGGGAGAAACAAATCTCACATGGTTTGCAAATTTAGTGAGCTAAGTTTTTTCAAAGACTAATGATGAACTGAGTCACTGTAGTATATAATTTTTATATTAAGTATGTTTTTGCAGAAGTAAAACAGTGACTACTTGATTCATGTATCTCCCAGGGCAATTGCTCAGCTTTAAACAAGACCTCAGCACAACTGGTTTAAATTTTAATTTGAAATGATTGGTCCGATTATATAAACATCTAATTTTGGAAGAAGCTCCAATGACACAGAGTTTGACCGGTCTGAGATTTTGCTTGTTTCATAACAAAGAATAAAAATTTGACAGTTTTGAAGTACTTATTGTGCATATTGTTCTACTTTTTTTTTTTTAAACTAACTAGCTAATCCAACTACTAACTAGCTAATCCAACTAGCTGGCTAATTAGTTGGATTAGTTACCTGCTCAGATATCCAGCCTGCAGTTCGTTGTCGATGAAAGGTCGATGATATTATCCAGGCTCATCTGAGCTGCAGGAGGTCCAGAAAGAAGGATGATGTTCAATATAAATGCACAGGCCATAGAATTAAAAGATAAAACATATTAAGTTATATCCTCTAAAAGCTGAAGGCATTATTGTCAGCGTTTATCTGACTTTATAAATTAAAACCACAGTTTTTTGGGTTTTTTTTTTTTACATCATCACAAATAAAAATAGTTTTCCAGTGTTATTTCATTGTGTTTTGTAAAATGCATTCGTCTTTTTTGCTTTGAAAGTTGTTAACAGACTTAATGGCACTTTGAGGATTGAAAAACCATCTTAAGTATTTGAACTTTCATATAGGACAAATATGAGTCATCTTGTAATAGCATGTGGGATGGCGTGATGGAAATTATGCACAACACTGACATTTTCATCTAAGCTCCCCATTTATTCGCAGGGTCTGTCATGATGTAATTGAGGTTTTTTTTCTCGGTTTTGATCAATTAAGAGATGGAAAGAGAGGAAGAATACAGAAATAAAAGTGACAAAGAGGGAAGAGGACAAACGCAGACAGGATAAAATTGGCTTAGATACTGAAAAATGGCAGATAGCAATAAACAAACAAAAAGTACAGCACAGTACCAAGCAGCAGAAAGTTAAGTGATGAAGAAAAAAAAGATAAAAACAAAACCACCAAGAAATTAGATGAGTAACACTTCTTCTCTACTTGCCATTTCTTTGCCTGTATGTGCAATTTGGATGTGTGAGCACGTATTCCCACCTGGGAGCCATATTCCATAAGTAAAGCGGACTCTTCTATTCGACCCAAGACTCGGTTATTCTGCTGCCACAGTAAAGATCTGAAACATTTATGCTCAAAACAAGCTGAAAACTCTTGATTGTTTTCTGATTCCTCCAGAAAGACCTCTTTAAGACCCAGCAAAAACCATTTATGCTGGAATTTTTTTTTATGATGTGGTGAATTCTGACTGATGTAAAGGAGGTCTATGAAAGTTGACAACTTTAGGCAATACCATCAATTATTCAGAGTTATTTTGAACATATAAATGTCGTTCTTCAATCATGAGGCTACATGTTCCCAAAATGTAACAAAAATTAAGACAAATTTGATTTAGATATGATAGGCAAGAGCTAAACTGAAAAATAATGTCTGGATGAGAGCACTTGTCAGGTATTAATGGAAATGTCATAGATTTGTAATTTGCCCATTTAGGAACATAATCCTCCTCCTGCTCTGAGTCATTTTTTACTGGTTGGCAGGCAGGATGTCCTTTTCGAAGCCTTTAAAAACTCCTTTTACCTTAACTAAACATAGTTTTAAAATATGGAAATGACTTCCAATTTAGCACTTGGATTAATTCTAGTGCAATGACGAGCCAGAAAAACTCAAATCCATCCCAAGTGGAAGATCAAATACTTCTTAGGTTCTTAGGCATCTGGGTCACAGTGATAATTTCCTCACTGAGCAAAGACGGCGCCATGACTGAGATCTTAAATAGCTGGCTGTTACCTACACTGTTGGATAAACCTAAGTTTGTGAGA
>NC_045688.1:10537094-10635611 GCF_003331165.1 Xiphophorus hellerii | reverse complement strand
TGCATTTTTTAAGGCTTTATAGTTGGTGTTCAATCTTTCAATAATACAGAATTATCAAGCGATATTTTCAAATTTCCTCTCAACTTTAAAGATTTTATTTAACTCAAAATCACGACGGGCCGCTGGATGAATGACTGCCCTAGTAACCCAACCACCAGGCTTAGCAAATTTCCTGGGGGAAACTTTGATTATAGTATATAAATAACCTTGTATCCCATATTTAAAATATCACATTTAGCTTTTGATGATATGAAATAACAGCCAGCCTAATGTCCAGTATCCATATATGGCATCATGATTTATATAATCAACTACAACTCTAGCATTATTAGCCACAGCAATGTTTGCTTACACCTTGCACACCACAGCTGATTCCTGCTTGGACATTTGAACAAGCAAAATGAAATATTTCCAGTGAACAACTGGACATATATCATATTTTTTGTTGTTGCATATTTTGAATTGAAGCTGAAAACTTTACGACTTACTGATCCGAGGTTTAAAGCATCCTTATGTGCAACACCTTAGTTGCTATCTTTAAAGCCCAACACTGAGCTTTTCTGGATATTTCTCAAAGCTAAAACGCAGAGAGTCATAAAGGTAAATGTTATGTTATGCAAATTATAACTGTTTGGACAAAATTACCCCCTAAACCAGTTATTTATTTACTTTCAGCTGTTAGGTGACATAATTCAGAGCTAAGTAATAGATTACCAATCAGACACCAAAGTACGTTTTTCAGGAAGAAATCATCCATCCTGTTTTTGCCTGTACAATTTGAGCTACTGCATTGGAAAAAAGTCTTAACAGAATTACTGGAGTAAATCTTTGTCTTTCAGCAGACTCTCCCCGCCCTCCTCTCATCACGTGGTCAGCTAAGCCGCCAGACTTACAGGCTTATTGTCTTCATCAATCTGATTAGTTTTAACTTTTGAGGTTGCATGGTGGCGGTTTCATCGCTCCAATGTGGTGATTGTGACGTCTTTCCAGTAAACTTCACGCGGTGCACCCGAATCGCCGCCCTCATGTGCGTTCTAGCTAAAATCACACGCGTTGTGTTTCACAGCTGACTGACGGCGGATGAATGCGCCACTTTCCGGGCTGATTACCTCCTGAAACTTTTCATTCAGCACCTCCGAGGCACATTTGTCCAAGCCTGCGGTCGTGTCATGGTCTCCAGCTGTTGCCATTTTTTTTTAACAAACTCTAAACCAGAGAGAGAGAAAGCCTTGCTGAGCGGAGGTAATTTAAAGATTGCAGTAGACGTAACACTGAAGGGTCAGAGCAGGATACTACAGTGGAAGAAGGCGACTTGCCAACTCTAAAGCACAAAGTCATCAGTGTATTACTGTATGAGAAGGGACCACTGAGTCCAGGACACTCTATCAAGGAAAGTGACATCATGTCTCTGAACAAGGGTCCATATCAAATTGAATTTCCTTGCATAGGAAACACCTGCTGACATTAGCGTTTCTGGCTGCCATTTTACCCGTGCGGCACTAGTATGGCACTGAACACGACAGTCTGTCACTTTGCAGTGTCTCAACAACAGGAACTTCAGCTCCTTCTTATACTGTAAGGTTAAAGTAGGCTTAAGTTGGGGTAGTTGGCTGCCTGCACAATTGCTGTCAGGTTTAGGTTTAACCTTTTGTTATTTCGTTATCTGTTTTTTTTTTTTTTAAAGTGAGATCACATTTCCACTAATCCACTTGATCAAGCTCAAAATTTGCCAGTTCTGATTACAGTCGCCGGGTTTTAGAGCATCTGCTAATCCTGAAACCTAATTAGGTCAACAACATCAGTTGAACACTGGGGATACACCCTTCGCCCCGTAAGGATTAAGCAGGATGAATGGGATTAAATTTCCACAAGTTTGACAAATCAGAGTTGGAGTCCAGACATTGAAGTCGGCCTTCGTAACCCTTTACAAGTAGAAAATGCTATCGTGTCGTCAACATGATACAGGACTGATACATCAGCTGAATTACTCCACAGTCAGTAATTAAGATCTTCTTTGGAGGGATTACATAGTTGCTCCATGAGATGCAGCAGGAGACAAAAATCCAGCCACCTTGGCCAATCTTAAAGTTGAGAAACCCCGCTGCTGCTCACACCTCCGTTCTTTCTCGTACCCTCGTTGAAGGGAGACAAAGAGGAAGCAACAGGAAAGCACCGCTTGCTTCGTAATTGTCGCAGATTGTTTGGCCTCCTTTTCCCAGTCCAGGCCCTCCAGTCAGTCCGGTCGTCCGTGCACAAAGCTTGGACAAAGCCAGAGCTGGGTTGCTATAGTGAGGGATTGTTTGCGTCCAGTCATGCCACTGGCCATGTGGGCTCACGCACACATTGCAGCAATCTCTTTTGTTTGAGCGCCATTCAGTTCGGCAGACCCCCCCCCTTCCCCTCACAAACTCCGAAACACTTTGGGCTCCAGCAGCCATCTAAAAAACCTGTCCTCTGATTGCATCATAATTCTGAGCTGCTCGCTTCTCCGATGTTTGCTGTGCCATTTGGAATTTATTTTTCTCTTTTTGCTTAGTTGGAATGTAAAATTTAAGGGTCAGGAGTCCAACCCCAGTCACTCAGTTTGTTAAACTTTAATTAAGTGAAAGACAGAGAGAGCAGGGAGCTCAAGACAACAGGAAATGAAGTGTTAGGTTTGCAATTAAAGCCAGATTTGAACTCCAATTAGCTGTCCTGGGAGGTTTTAACGTTAACTGACTCGTGCATCGCTCGCTGTGGTTGAGGAAAATCTGATAAGTAACCCAGCCTTGGTGTGCCACATCTCCTCCTGGGCTCAGCCTTCCTGTGGCATCCCGAGAATGAAACTTCAGGGGAGGCAGACTGAAGTCACAACTAAGATTAGCTCTGTGGTATGCAGGCCAGACAGCAGAATGTTCCTCATGTCGCTAACCAAACGCCTGCTGCAAAAACTGCCTGACTGAGGGGTTTGAACTGATAGCAGCAGACTTTCCGTTTTGTGGCAATTTTCCTGATGTCATGAGAATAATGACACTCAATACATTACATTGTTTTCATGTTCTCTCTTGATTCTGATATGTGGCACTTTATGCTAGTCACGGTACCTACACTCACCGGCTACTTCCTTAAGTACATCCCTTCAATAGCACATAAGTGAATTGTGCACCTTGTAAACACCCCTGAATAATTATTTTTTTCTTTCTGTATTTAGTTGTTTTCACTAAAGTTGTAGTTCTGTAAATCTCTTGCTCTGTTGTTATCCTAGCCATGCTGGAAAACAATACTTGTGGATGGGTGCAGTGAGCACGACGCTCAAGCACAAAATGCGGAAAAATTGCATCAATAGCACAGAGGAGGAGACTTGCGACTTAAAAAAATCAGGATGATTCTCTGTTCCAAGAGATGACAGCTATTCCTATTTGTGGGTGCTGGCAGTGAATACTTGACACATGGGGACGGCATTAGAGCCGCCACCTCATATTCACTATTTGGACACAGGTGTGTCCTGACCTGTGGACATTTTGCAGCATGTCTTATTTCCTTCCTTTTTTTCAGTTTAAATGTTAAACAGTGTATGCAGTTGGGGTCACAAATAATCTTTAAGAGAAATGCAAAAAAAAAAAAAAGTAACTTTTCGCTCGACTCTCCACACATTAAGGTTTTATTTTGGTCTTCCAACTTACTTTAGAGTGCTTTTAAGTAGATCCCACAGAGTTATTTTTTGGGGGGTTTTTTGGGCTGAATGGAGAATACAGGAATGCAACACTGACCCTCCCCCACCTGTTGCTGCTCAATTCTGGTGTTGAGGGAAAGCAAGCTTGAAAAGACAAATTTGGCTGTCTTAAATGTAGCAAAACATAACCCTCATCGGTATTCTGCTCAAAGTTTGTTTATCATAAATGGCGCCATAAAAATGTACACCCCAATACATCAGATTATTTCTAACAGTGGTAGCTGTAAACTCTTTTCTGTTGAAAATAAAAACACTTAGAGGTTTTTTTTTAAATTTTTCTGTATGATATTCTTGTATTTTTACTCGATGTGAGGAGCTGAAATATGCAGAGCTGACTCTGACACTTTATTAAAACGGTCACAGCACTTCTCCCACATGTTCTGACAAAACTGTCTGGACACAGCCCGCTGAGCGAATCCAAAATATGAGAGCGCGCATTTACAATGAAGCTGCTCCAAAAATAGAACCCCCCCCCCCCCCGTCGCAGCGTGCTAATTTATGTACGCTCGCTCGGTATGATTTATTTATTTACACGCTGGCAGAGGGAGCATCAAAGTAAGTGCTGCCGAGGCCATAAACGGAGAAAATGGAAACGGTATCGTGGAAATTCAGAGCTGCTGCGTTGCCGGCGGCTGAGGCGTAGCAATAGTCACCATAGTGACTGGAGGGCTGCGCGTTCCCGGCAGGGGAAAGAAAATCGAAGCTCATTTCCACTAGGAAACAGACTTCATCGGTGGTGGAGCTGGATCAGTTTAGGACAGAATTCAGCTTTAACGGCCTGACCTTTAGGGTTTCCAGGTCAGAGCCTCTTTAGCCTGTGGGTTTCAACCCAGAGTTATTAACTAGTTTCTTCTGGCATCAGCCATTGTGAGTCTCTTAAGTTGTTCAGACAACTCAGTCACACAGACATCCAGGAACAAAGCTTATGGAGCTTTTAGTTCTACTTATTTGGACCAGAACATTTGAACATCTGCCATCAAGAAGGCAACTGGTTCATAGGAGGGGGGCTGTGGGCACATTTATGTTACTATTTTGCACAATGTTTTTTTTTTGTATGGTAAACCCAGTTTCAGCTTTGTGTTGTTCTCTTTTGTTTGTTCTTGTCTCCCTCCTATAGTAGCGGTGCTGTGATGTAATGAAACAGTCATACGCAACACTAGAGAAAAATCACTAGAAACTAGACAGAAAAAGTGTCGATATAGGAATGAAAAACTGAGGCAGGTGCTACTCCTTTGGTTTCTTGTCCTATGTGTTTGCTTTTGCGATTTGAAAGTGTAGTTTTTTTGATTTTTAGCAGCCTACCGGCAGAGTACAGCA
This sequence comes from Xiphophorus hellerii, assembly GCF_003331165.1. NCBI lineage: Eukaryota > Metazoa > Chordata > Actinopteri > Cyprinodontiformes > Poeciliidae > Xiphophorus > Xiphophorus hellerii. The sequence goes on along the minus strand of NC_045688.1, from coordinate 10,630,582 downwards.
ACAAGCGGGGGTGGGGCGGTGTTCCTTTACTGTGAGCTGGAGAAAAACATCAGGTATGACAGTACATTTTTGCAACTATGAAGTCAAAAGGTTTTGAAACATTGCTAGTTGCTGATACTGGGGACCGGCCCATGTTTACTTTGTATTTCCTCAGACGACTAGCTGTGTGAGGAAATGCAATCATTGGATCTAGTTACCTATAAAAGTCAATATAACATCCTCAAAAACACCAATATTCATCTATAACTTCCTGCAGCAGTTTTCTGTCCTGCATGGCTAAAGCTAACTTTAGAAATTGACTGACTATTTTATTTATTTATTTTTTTTATTTCCGTCCACATGTGTAAACGCTACTATTGATGAAGGTAAACGTCTCTGAAATGAGGAAATATTCAAACCTTCAGCAGCAAAACTACCAATACAGATAGGAAAAAAAAAAAACTCTTTTGCTAACAAATCTTCTGCATGCTATTATTTTACACTGTGGAAACCAACAATTCACTTTCTCTGGCTGCATGCTTACAGTTGTTGTCCATATGAACGACCCATTTGCACTCGACCTTTTACTTCCTGGCTGATGTCTTTAGACGCTGCTTCAATATTTCTGCATAATATGCTTGCTTGCCCAACAGAAAGCAGTGAGTCCCAGGTTTTATTGTGGCTTTTAACAAATAGAAATAGTTTTGGTAATTCTAACTGATCTATAACAAGAGAAACTTGGTCAAATCTTTACTTCTGATAGCGAGGAAAAAAAGGCGTGTTTGTGTCTTTTTCTGGTTTCAACTGTTAGTAGTCTACTGATAGTAGATAGCATTGATATTAATACTGAAGTATAAGTGAGGAATCAATATGTTAGTGTTATGACTGCTGAAGTTGACTACCACTGAGTATCAGTGAGCTTTACGAACATTATCTGTCTTCGCATCATTCAACTAAGTTATTCCTGAAAAGGCATTCCTGCTAGTCCTTCTTTACAAAACAAAATAAATAATAATAAAAAAACAACATTTATTTTTCACATTTCAGTCTCACTAAAACACCAATTATTTTACTGTTGATGCCGTTGATTAGGAGTTTAGTTATCTGCTTTGTTTGGCTCTTTTTTTTTTTATTGCAGATTGTACCACAGTTTAAATTCTCTCCTCGATGCTCGCGCGAAAGCGACGTGTGCATCCAAGTGTAGTTTCATAACAGATCACATTCCCAAGTTGGTGGCAGATGCCATTTGCTGAGTGGGATTTGGAGATTTGCCATGACAATGATCACATTGGTGCAGCATGTGAGCAGGAAGTGTGAATGCTACAAAGTGTGAATTCACAAATGGCGGGGCTCTACGAAAACAGAGCTGGACTTTGTGAAACCCTTGACGTCTGATGCCTTAAGCTGACGCAGTCACAACTCGTTTCCTGGCCTAATTTTGAAACATCCGCCATCTGCTTCGTTTTGTTTGTCCTGCTGTTGGTCTAAGCTTTCTTGGACAGATGCGGCTCAGATGGTCGAGCAGGTTGCGCTCTAATTGAAGAGCGGGCAGCCCGATCTCTCGACTCCTCCGCATGCCAAAGTGTCCTTGGAAAAGCCACACGGTTTAAATCCAGAGCCACAGATCAAAGAGTTGGTCGCAGTATTCAGCAAAGTCAAACAGTCTCTCACCAAAGAATTAACACAAGTCGAGCTTTTTTTAAAAATTTTGTCTTGATAAAATCAAAGCGTGAACTTTAAGGTTCTGAAAAGTGTGGTGTGCGTTTAACCCTTTCATTACATTCCAGTGCAACGCCTTCTAGTCATCCTCTGTACTGGTCCGCTAGGAGTCTCTGCACGCACCATTTTTTACGACCAAGTCGGCCATCTTCACCTGCAGGAACACTAATGTTCCTACAAGCCGTTGTTTCGTTTCAAACGTGGCCGAAAACACTATCTATATTCTGCTGAAAAACACAACTTTATTCTCACCTTTCAGTTCTTTTTGTTTTTTCTTACTCTGAGTAGTCTGCATGCGTTGTCACCCCAAATTTGAGTGAAAACTAAATTTCTGAGTGTTCAGCTAAGTTAAAAGAAGTATGAATAGGACTCTAGTAGTTCTTTGCCAGACCCAATGCCTCTCACACATGTACACAGAGAGGTATGTCAAGTTTTGAAAGGGAAACTAGCCCCACACAACAACCTGAAGCTGATTTTGCAAAGAGGAATGATTTTTTTAAAAATTCCCAATAGCATTTCTATAAAGGATTCACTCAGGAGGCTAAGCACAAATTCAAGCTAGACTTTTCTGATTTTATTTTATAAAAAAAATATTGAAAGTCTTGTAAACCACAAACTACAATCCCAATGAAACACTTTGAAGCTTATGACTCTAACATGAAAAAGTTGCAAAACATTTGCATTTAATGCTTTTCATTTGATCACAACTGGCATCTGATCTGCTTTTACCTCGTAGACAACTTTTCCGTGCGGCTGGGTGTGCAGCACAATGCCGCCTCACCGGGAGAACATAGAACATGTGGTAGTTAAATTACCGGCGGGGAGGGACAGTGGTCCCATTCCAGCTGTGATGAAGATGGAAGCTGCCTTTAACTCCATGTCGAACGACATGAGCGTTGAACAATCAGAGCTGAACTGATGGGCTCGTTTCTGCAGCTCAGTAAGGTTGCACCACTAAGCATTAGGCTGCTGCACTTTAACTGCTCTGCTGCTCTGGCAGCTGTTGAGGCGTTGCCAGCTTCGTAATGACCGCCCCGCTGCTGATGCTTGTGTCAGCACTTTGGAAATGGCTCTCATTTTGTGTCCGTACGCTCTTTTTTTATTTTTTTTTATTTTTTTGCAGCACCGAGCGCCTGCAAATGAAAAAAAAATATTGGAACGGTTCTATTACACGGCTACAATTGCTGAACCACAGGGGTGCTTTTGCGACCGTTCATCGGGAGCATTAGATGAAACCGCTTTCCAGAGAACAAGTGTCGACGTCGAGTTTTTTTTTTTTAGCTGCTCGCGTCCTCGCTTATAGCCGGGCTCTCTAGTGGTTGGAAAGTCGTTTAGGAAAAAACTAGAAGGAAATGAGCTTGTTGATTCTGCTTTATAATACGCCGCAGGCCAAAGAGCTTTGATCTTAGGAGTTAAGCTCAGGGGCGCTGCCAGGAATCTTGGGCCCCATGATAAAAAATTTAATTGGGCCCCCCCCACACAGCTGCTGTTACAATATTTTGAGTCTATCTGACCCATCAAAAGCGTCACAATTTTCAAGACTTGTAACTGCCTTGCTTTCTTTGGTCCAATACTGATAACTAGCACAATATTTACTGCTTATATTTATTAAACACAATATAATTAATTGGGGCCTGCCATGCAAAGCAATGGCAGGAACCTATTACTATTCTCCCAATTCTTTATTTTTCTTCCGTAACCGTTAATGCGGCTCATACTGCTGTGTGCACACCTACAAATGAGGTATCAAAACGTGCAGAAAATTCACGCCATTGGAGCTATTACTTTTGGTGGGATTCGAGGTTAACATGGCGACATAATTCGCAAAAAACTACGAAAAAAAACCCATTATAAGTCAATGGGAAAAATCCTACAAATACCCTATTTTTGAGGATTTTCTGTGTCGTCACGAATTCACGTAGAAATGCCATTCAAATTTCATTTTGTAGATACGTCCGTGATCTCTTCGAAAGTGAAGACGGCTCGTCGATACCAATTACGGTTTGTCCACAATTTGTCTCTAAGCGACCCAAAGTTTCTCATTTTTCCTAAAACTAGAGTGCGTCTCTCAGTGATTAGAGTGAGAAATGAAGACAACTTTTTCAACCCAAATCATTTTTGAAATCGCCATCACGCCCACAAATATCGCACGATTGGTATCAAAATCGGTCCTGACATTGATACGCATGTCTGCTCCGGTAAAATGTTTTCGAAATTTATCTAGACCGTACGGTTTTCTGTCACGGTGCTTCAGAGCAAAGTCATGCGACAGGATTTTCTGAGGCTGTCTCAGGCTCTCTCCCATGTATTTGACTACAATTTCAGATCTGGGCAAACCATTTCTTTCTCTCATCACTGTTATTGCTGTGAGTGACGTAGAGATATGAATCTCGGGACTATCGCAGAAGACACATAGCCCTCTCATACGCTTCAAACGGTTTTCGAATATGTATTACGGTTCCCGAACGGAAAGGATTTGTTCCCAATGCTTTTTTTCAGTTAAACTGGCTGGCTGAAACAGAGTATTCTCTGCCCCAGCTTCTCTCACTAACAGTTCACACTTTGGTGAGAAAATTATTTACCATAGCAACGGAACTCAAGAGGCTATTGGCTGCTGGTTTGGACTACAAATACGCATCACTGTAGTTCTATCTATAGTGGAACCCTCAGTTGAAACAGAGGAGGACTGAACTGGCCTTTAGAACTACCTGCTGCTATGGGCTGTATATAACTGATTTAACTCAGTAACTGTTACACATGGGATTAGTTTGGAACTTTAAAATTAAGCATACTGAAAATTTCAAAATAAAAGCCTTGAATATTTTTACATGATGTAATTGCTCTTTTTGGCTTTATATGACTTTTTCATCCAAAGCACTGTTACACATGGTATTAGTTTGGCCCTTTGAAATGAAGCATACTGAAAATTTCAAAATAAAAGCCTTGAGAATTTTTACATCAGGTAATTGCTCTGTTGAGCACTATATAACTGATTTAACCCAATGACTGTTATACATGGGATTAGTTTGGACCTTTGAAATGAAGCTTAACTAAAAATTTCAAAATAAAAGCCTTGAATATTTTTACATCATGTAATTGCTCTTTTTGGCTTTATTTGACTTTTTCAGCCAAAGCAATGTTACACATGGATTTAGTTTGGCACTTTGAAATGAAGTTTTACAAAAATTTCAAAATAAAAGCCTTGACAAAAATTTTAAATCATACTGAATGGTGCACGTCCACCTTACTTAAAGTTCTTGTGATTCTCCACATGCTATTGATTACATTGCAGCGTTCTTTAGCATTGATGCTAATTTCTAGCATGACAATGCCGGGCCCAAACCGACGGGCACGGTTTGGCAGGCCCCGGTTAAATTTCTTCAGAAATTTTCTAGTTTTGTAATTGACAGGGAGCTCCATTTTTTTTTTTATTTCTATGGACAAAAAAAAACAAAACAAAAAAAAATTGTGGAGGGCCCTCTGTTGGTCAGGGGCCCTTAGAATTGTCATAACTTTTCCCACCTATGAGGCGCCCCTGGTCTGGCCCCTGGTATCTGAATCTTAATGGTTGATTAAATTTATTTAATGTCTCCTTTCTGAGCTGTCTGAGTTATTTGGCTATCTGTACAGCAAATAGTTATGGAGATATAAACTTCTGGGTCATGTTTGTGTCCGTAAACTGCGTTTCCTCGACTGCTAAATTGTCCCAAGTTTGGCTAATGGCGCAACATCCGCCATGTTGGAGTCATTTCACGGAAAACCGAGGGAGAGGGCAAAACTTTATCCTGAACAGATTAATTGTTTCACATTTTTTGATTAATCAGATGTCCAATCAGGACATTTTTATTACATTGCGCTATGTTGAAACTTTAAAATCTGTTCCAAAAGATGCCAAGTATTGACTATAGTGGTAAGCAAAAGCATTTAACTACATTTTTCTTCTGCTCACTTTGTGGTCGCATTTAAAGTTAATTCCTTATCCAGCCCAGCTAATCTCAATCTTAGGGGTTTTATTTGATCTCCGACTTAGAAATAAAAGTTAAGACAGTAGCCGTGTGCTTGTGGCCCTTTCCTAACATTTTAGGAGCAACACAAATCTGCTGTACTTGAATAGCATATTCTGTGTCATATTCAGACCACAGGAAAACAAAAATTTATTGGTTTTATTTAAAAAACTCCTAGTCGCTGTGATTTTTCAGTTACACTGATTTCTATAGCAACTGTTAAATGAGCCACAAATGTGGCCTGTTTCTCTTCTGGAAAATAAACGCACTGAAAACGGTTGAATTTTATTCATTGTTTCAAATTGGATAAGGCTGTTGGACAAAGAATGGTTTTATTTAAGGATCTCTTTATGCGTCTTTTTCCAGAGGGGGAGGGGGAGAACAAAAATTGGGAAGGTTTATGTACCGAGGCGCAGCGGTGAAGGTCGCAGGTTTAATTTGATTTAAATGTATAAATGTCAGTGCACATTATTGGAGCTAAAGCCGAAAGACTTAGCGCTGCTGTTGTGCATCATTACATTCCTAGAGTGTTTCATCACTCACAGGGAACGTCTCCAACTCACACACAGACTTGTGTAAATTACACAAGCAGGGATTAATGATTATCAAGAACTATTTGCAAACTGATTTCGCACCTCAACTGCATCCATTGTTAGCTCAGCTTTAGCATGTCTGGATCTTAATGACTTGTTATTGGCAGTTAAATATTTTACCATAGAGCCAATAGTACGATAGCTTGTTGATGTAGCATTTTAGCTAGGTTGCAGAAGTGTTGTTTTGTTGTTGTTGTTGTTGTTTTCAAGTCACCTATATTATCAATAAGTGACTTGGATTTATAAATATGTGGAATATTTAGTTCAGTTTGTGGCACAGTGAGCACTCCGCAGTATTTGCTCAGAAGATAAAGACTTTACTTAAAACAGTAAGTATTTATTCTACTGCTAAAATAATGTGTCATTAATTGTTACAGTTCTAATAATCAGTCATCTTTTGTAGTTTGTAGAAAATATTGCAAAATCCACTAAATTTGAAAGTTTGTTCGCCATAGTGTGACACTGGGAGCACAACAGCTGACTCATATTCAGGGGCGCCGCCAGGAATCTAGGGCCCCATGACAAAAAATTAAATTGGGCCCCCCCACACAGCTGTTGTTACAATTTTTTTTGACCCATCAAAAGCGTCACAATTTTAAAGGCTTGCTTTCTTTGGTCCAATACTGATACTAGCACAATATTTACTGCTCATGAATTTTACATTCAATAGTCTGCATACAGTATGCAAGTAGGTTGCTTAAACTTTTTCTATTAGTTTTAGATTACTGAAATGTCTCTCCCCATGAGCAACGGTCATAGACAACATGCAAAATATACATGAAGCAATCCAGACTTCTTCAAGCTGCAGTATATGACTTTAATAAAAAATATGTTCTCTCCATATTTGTTAAAGCTGTCATTATGCCGTGCCAGTTTGTTATGAGACAGATAATCTGTGAAAACAATCAATCTCCTCCACCTGCTCCCTGAGCCACTATTACTGGCTGAAGTAATGCAACATTCTGACCAAAACAACCAATCAGAACCAGGAGGAGGGTCTTAGTGCTGTCAATCAACCTCATTCACTCACTGCTAAATGTGCTAATAGTGGGAAAAACAACTTATCATTACAGGAAAAATGTTTATCTGCTGTCATTGGTAGCTATGCTAACTAGACTGAGCATTCACAACAGGCTTAGCGTTAGCTGCAGCATAGGGATGAGCAGCCACATGAGATTGTGATTAACAGCACTAAAACTCTCCTGTCTCTGATTAGTTGTTTCTAGATAGCACTGGGAGAAGGCAGATGAAATAAAATTTTCACAGATTATTTCTATACCATACTGTCACAACATAATGACAGTTTTAACAAATATGCAAGAAAAATAAATAAATAAAAAAAATTATAAAAGTTACATACTGCAGCTTTAATTTCACTTAGGAGAGGGCAGGTTAGGAGGTGGGTTAGAGCTGCTGCTGACTGACTCATCTGTTGTTAAGTGTTGTAAAACGTACAGGTACAAGTTCAATATATGAATATGTCGGTAATTTCTTTCCTTAATTCATTAGATGCTAGTGAAATGGAGGCAAACAGTCTGTAGCTAAGCTAACTATGCTTGATAATCTCACACAGTCTACCCACCTCTCTCGGAGAAAAACTGGGCTATAAATTTTATTTTATTTTTTGGCGGCACAGTAACTGTCACAGTCGTTCTTGTCTTCCACTGACTGCTGCTGAACACCGTCAAGCAGGAACGAACCATTTCATGCAGATCCAGGGGGGGTCAGGGCAAATATGGATGTGTGTTTTTTTGGTCTGGGAGGGGTAACATTTAATTATTAGTGCTAAAACCAATTTTAGAAAACACAATATAATTAATTTTGTAATTGACAGGGCTCTTTTTTTATTTTTATTTCTATGAACAAAAAAACAAAAAAAATTGTGGAGGGCCCCCTGTTGGTTAGGGGCCCTTAGAATTATCATAACTTCACCCTCTCTGCTCATATTAGCTGGTTTATTAGTAAGGCTGACTATCTGCTTTGGTAGCCACTCTGCAGTCAACTACACAAAAATCCTGTAGTTTAATATCAGTATTACATTAATACAAGTGATAGTAGGGCACCTTTAGTATCGACACTATGTTTTTTGTGACTGATTAATCGTAAAATTTTCATTTTTTTAAGCTAGGAAAAAGTTTGATATTAAAAATTTTAGCCTTTACCCAACTCTGACAAGTGACTCTGACACTATTATAAGCTGACTTGTAATAAACCACAGAAACAAGATGATAAAAACAAATTTTAACTTTCAAAACTTTCTTCCCACTGATTGAATTGCGCCTTTCTACAAACATTTGCTATAATTCTAAGTGTCGTTTTCATTTGCTGGCTTACAGGGTGCGAGAATAAACCCTAAGAGCTCCCCCTGGTGGAATGGAGGAATGAGGGCCTCTGGATGAAGGTCATGGAGCTGAAAGTCTGGGTGGACGGTGTACAGCGCATCGTGTGCGGGGTCACAGAGTTCACCACCTGCCAGGAAGTGGTCATTGCTTTGGCACAAGCGATTGGTAAGTTCAATGCTGCGTACAAAACAAATAAGAGGTATTGTGTCGCACACTCTCAATTTGACAGGAAGTCAAGTGTGATTTAGATTACGTTTTGAGTAAGATAAATTTGCATTGTTTTCTGTGATGCGCTTAGTATCGGGTGGGCAAGTTGTCAGACTGACTCTGGGTGATAAATTGCAGAAAGATGAAAGGTGACTGGAGGGCATGAATATTTTCCCCATAAATAAGCCTTTACAGAATGAGATGAGTCATACTGCAGCAGTCCTTGGTTTATTGACAAGGAGCTGCAGTGAAATAAGTTAGCATGCTGCCTTTAACAGACAATATGTGAACAGTTTTGTGCGGCTACCTATTTTTCAGATTAGTTTTCGCCGACCCTTTAGACACATTAGAGCTCAAACATGCCTGTCAAAGTGGCGGAGCAATAAGATGTGTGGCATTCGCTGTCCTTTGTGTCCTCTTTGCCTTTTGTTCGGGCGGCCGGACCACTTTGATGTGAATGGCTGCACTGATGAATGCTCCTCTTTTTCTTTTATTTTCTTTTTTTTTTACAAGGATCCTTACTGTGCAGGATGGGGGTTGAAGGTGAAACAGGCAGTGTTCTGCTCTTATCTACATGTGTACAGACTAGAATGCAGAGTACACACACACGCCCACACGCACACGCACGCAGATGAAAAACTGCAACACCATTGAGCCTCCAGCCCCTCACAATCGCTGCTTGTTGAGTCGAATTTTCCCACCGTAAAAACTCTTTCAGTCGACACGCTGGTGGAGCGCTTTGAATGCGCTGGTGGTGCACGAGCGTGGGAGAGCCGTGGAAGAATTTATTGAATAAGTTTTGTTCTTTTCACGGTGTAAATTCGACTTTCAGGCCCGGCTTTCCGAGTTTATTTGGATTTTGTTGATGCCACAGCAGCGGTTATTATCTAAACTCTGGTCTGGCCTCATATGTACACTACCTCACAAAACTACTCAGACTCCTTAAGCCTTTTTCACGTTTCAGCCACAAGCTACAGTGAGCAGAATTTTATTGGACTTTTATGTAAAAGTGTGGTGTTTATTTATATCCAGCCTTCTTAACTCACTACGCAGAACCACCGTTTGCTGGAATTACAACCAGTTTATACTGAATTTCTTGCATTTTGTTTTCCTTCAAGACCAAAATCTGTCAAAATTGTTCCTCCTTCAAACTTTCATGCATCTTTATCTCTGTCCTACTGTGTTCCTTATTATGTTTGTTCACATGTATTTGTACTGAGATTAAATTATGCACAAGTCAACTGCTAAACTTTGGAACGGATCAGTGAGACTGTTGAGACTCATTTATTATTTATTTATTGATTCTCTGGGATTTCACTTAAGCAGAGCTTGAGTTTCATTTATGGAGTATATTTGCATTTTGTTTTAACCTTACTTTTAAACGTGTTTCTTGTTCATATTGTTATCTTACTTTATTTTACTGAATTATGCAGCACTTTAGTCAACATTTGTTTTTTTTGGTTTTTTTATGTGCTAAAGAGGGGAGGATACATACAAACTATAATGTTCATGTTTTTATTTGCGGAACAAATTTCAAGGATTTTTGTTGATTTTTATTCATCCTTCCAGTTGTAAATATTATAAGGTAATAAAGCACATTCTAAATAACCGCACAGATGCTCTGACTTGCCTTTCTTCCCTCCAGGACGCACCGGCAGGTACACTTTGATCGAGAAATGGCGAGACACGGAGCGCCACTTGGCTCCACATGAGAACCCCGTGGTGTCCCTCAACAAGTGGGGTCAGTATGCCAGCGACGTGCAGCTCATCCTCCAGCGGACCGGCCCCTCCGTCAGCGAGCGGCCGACCTCTGAAGGGCTGGCTCGGGTCCCGGAGCGGGGCCTCTACCGGCAGAGCCTGCCGCCTCTGGCCAAGCTGCGGCCTGCGGGGACGGACGGCTCGCTCAAACGTAGGGAACCCAAACGCAAGTCTCTGACCTTCACCGGGGGAGCCAGAGGACTGCGGGAAATATTTGGAAAAAGTAAAGATACCGAAGGTATTCTTTCTCTTTTTTTTACAGCAGTTATGAACTTTGTGTGATTTTTATTTTGTCATTTTGTTTTTACTCTCAGCCAAACAGCCGAAGCAGCAGGGCGTCAGTCTGAACCTGAGCAGAGTTGGAGGCCGTGGGACGGCATCTGTACCTGGGAGTCCGGCCAGGGAGCTCAGCCGGCTGGTCCAGCTGCAGCGAGGCAAGCTGCAGGCCCTGGAGAGCCGTCTGCAGGGCTGCGAGGCCGAGCTGCGAGACTGGGAGGAGGCCAGCGACGTCAGTCCGACCCCGGCCAGCTGAGTGTTTTCGTGAAGAAAAGAAGAAGAAAAAATTGTGCAACAACTCCAATTGTTTTTCCACTTAGCAGGAAGGAAACGTGGAGGACGAACTGCTGCTTCTGGAGCAGCAGGTGAGGAGGAACGACGCCGAGGTGGAGGAGGAGGAGTTCTGGCAGAACGAGTTCCACATCGAGCAGGAGAGCGAGCGGCGGCTGCGGCAGCAGCTCGTCGAGCTGCGGGGCCGCGTGCGCGACTGCGAAAGCAGGCTTTCTGAGTACTTAGCGCGCATTCAGGTGAGCCCTTCGACACAGAGGAGCTGCGTGATTCCGGCGTTTTTACTGCACCTGCAAACAGCAGGAGTCCCGAGCTGTGCTTCCACATCTCCAACTGGTGGTGCAGCACATCGCACTACCAGGATGTTATGTTACAGACCCGCACTATGTAGAGAACAGTAGTGGAGTAGAACAAAAATGATGAATGTTTTGGGGGGTTTTTTAATTAATAAAATGTGGCATACTTTTGTATTTGTATTATGAAAAAAGGAGCAAATGATGAATGAATGTTGTTAGAAATCCAATTTGCAGATTAGGCCTTGATTTAAAGGAACTTAGTGTTTCAGCATCTTTGCAGTTTTTTGGAACTGAATGCTACTTCTCTATGTCCAGCTTTAAATGCAAGAGCATACCATTCTTTTCAGAGACTTATCAAAAAAAAAATTTGAAAACTATTTACGCACTTTTCACCCCTGCAATTATGGGTCGCTACTGTGGGCTGGTTTAAAACATAAAGTCCCAATAAAACATATTTTAGACAGTGTTGGAACAAGACGGAGCATATCTAGAAAGCAAGAGAGGCATACTGAGATAGATTACTGTTTCCGTGAAGGCTTTGCAGTGATGTTTGCTGCTTTATTTAGAGTACGGAGACAGGCCTAGAGAAGGAGCGACTGCAGCAGGAGGCTGAGCTCAACCTGAAGGTCAAGGAGGAAGAGGTACAAATCAGTTCGCCTTGCTTTTCCAAACACACTCCGAGCTGGAAAGAGAAAGGAATGTCCTGTTTAAACTAAACGACTGACAAATGAAAGGTTTATTCCAACCAGGAGTTTTTGCTATCATGACATATTATTAATCTCGGCTTCCTTTGTTTTTTTGTTTTGTCGTTAACTACCCAGTAGAAGTTAACAAGCTACCAGTCTTTCATGAACCTTTACTTGCTTCCCCTTCAAACTTTTGATGAGTGCTTTCCTTCAACTCCTGATTCCAGGTGCAGGCCCAGCTGGAGAAAGTGAGGGCAGAGCTGGAAGTGCAGAGCCAACAAACGGCGCGGCTGGAAAGCAGCTGCAAGGCGTTGGAGCGCTCGCTTTGCCAGTCGGGCAAAAGACTCCAGGTCGGCTCACATTTTATTCTTTTTAATCAGACTGTTTGTTTTTTTTTTTGTTGTTATTTTTTGGCACTCCAGCCTCAGAACTGTCGGGCTTGTTTTTTGTTTTTTTTGCCTCCAAAAAAAAAAAGATGCTCCAAATGGGCTCGAAAGTTTCCGGAAAAGGTTGTGAAAGTTTTTATTAAAATGGCAGATAACTTTGGAGCTGCAGAGCAAAGCCAGTGATCTGTGAACAGGTGGAACCGTAGAAGTCTGAGCTCCTTAAATTGCAGGCAGCGATGCTCGCTGGGATGTGCAGTGGATTTTTGCTTCTGTGCCTCCTCTTATGAAACGAAATTTTCCTCTACAGACTGCGACTGCTGTGATGTGAGAAGTATGAGGTAATAAGAAGAGGAAGGGGCGGGGGGTATTAACAGCATTCTTTGGCTGATTAGAGAGGGGCGTAATAAATATGCAATCCCTTCCCAGAGGTTGCTTAACCCTCTGGCAACCCGCTGTCGCAACTGGGTTACGGCTGGAGGGATTTTGAGCAGATTTCATACGTGCACCTCTCAGATCTTGTCAAATTTGTAACCACAATTTTAAAATAGCCTGGCAAGATTTTATGAGAAATTATGAAGTGTTAGAAAAATGATGCATTCTAGCCCCTTTTGCCTGTTTTCTTGTAGAATAACACGAGTTATAACACAAACTTTATAACTGCATGGCACAAGATTCAAAACCCTATTAGCACAAATACTTGTCTTGAAAAACATGTTGCCATTAGTAATATAGTTATTTAAGACATCATTCACAAAAAAGAAATGTGATTTGTAGCACTAAGACACACTCAGTAGCTGCATTTAGTCATATTTTCAAACGTATTGATGTTTATTGGTATGCCCTTACAGAACAAACTGGACAATAATAGAAGACGTGATAATACAGACAGTTTTAGGGTTTTTTTAACATCATATTTTACACATCAATATCGTGACAACAATAATTCCGTAATAAATCAAAATTTTAACACGATTATAAATTTATTGCGATAAAAGACATTGTTACTATGAAAAAGAAAAATGACAAAGTTGGTGGTTTATTTAGTTCCCACGGTGTTTTGTTTTCTATCTCAGGAGAAAGAGCAGGAGCTTGAGCAGCTAACTAAAGAGCTGCGGCAGGTCAACCTGCAGCAGTTCATCCAGCAGACTGGCACCAAGGTCACGGTGCTGCCCGCTCAACCTGCAGGAGACAACAACGGTGAGCGCCAGCCCAAGAACTTAAAGCACACACACACACACACACCCCCACACACACACCCCCACACACACACACACACACCCACACACACAAATCTAAGACAAGAGTCAGTTTCATGAAACTTCAATTTCATAGCTCATTACCTCTTTGGCTCCTGTGTTGTTTACACACTATTGACGTTTTTATCTATAGAAACTCAGTGCCACCTTGTGGTCAAACCCAGAATAACACATCAGATTGTAACTCGGTGAGGCAGGAGTCTGTGACTGTTTTAACTTAGGTTTTAGCTGTGTGAACAAAAGGAAGACTGAGGGTTCCTGATCATCTCTTGCGTCTACAGATGTGGAGTGTGGCTCTCTGAAACGGCTGGGCTCGTCGCGGCTATTACCCAGCGATCTCCGCGCTCTACAGAGCAGGGTCTCCTCCAGTCTAAACCCAGAAGGCATCTACGTCTGACTCCGCACGGCCGATGCAGACAGCTGGGTGGCCTGGTGTTTCAGATTCACGGGACAGCCGAGAATCCTCATCAGGAACAGCCATTTTACCGGGCCGGGGAGACACACCAAAGTCATGCTAACGTACAACACCTTTGTCTGAACTCTGAGGCATGAGTGAGATTTCCGCCTGTGCTGTTGCATAATGAGGTAACGGAAACAAACAGCTACAAACCAGCAGATCTTTACTTTTTGCTCAAAGCAGCTGCTTCGGACTGACTGTAAATGACGAGAATTTCAGGAGTTTAGACTTGGGTAAGGGTAGATGCATGAGCATGCACATCTGTGCTATAACCTTAGCCATATCTGATTGCCTTACTCTGGTAAAGAATGAACATATAAACAAAACCAGACATGAAGAAATATAATGTTAAAGCAGAACTCAAGGTACCTTCTGAATGCCATAAAAAACAAATCTAAAGTGTTTAGCAGAAATCCAGGAGACTGCTGATTGTACCTGATGTCAGTGTGTTTTAAAATCAAATCTGGTGGTTTTTTTATATATGGGTTTAGACTTTTATATTGATTCAGTGGATATAGAGTAGCCTTATATTCAGTTTTTAAAGTATGAAGTAAAACATCCATCTTATAATTATACGTAGGAGGTGAAAACCAGAACGTGTAGGCCTGCAGAGTACCAAAAGTATATAAAATCAATCGAACAATCAGTGTCGACTAAATAGCCACCAGGTGGCGACAAACACAAACTATTCAGGCGAGTAAGAGTAATTTGAATGGATGTCATCTCTAGAGATTAGGTTGTTTTATAAGTTTGTGTTCATATACATACACTGTCGTTATTTTATATAAATATATATATATAAAAGCTTCAGCACTTTAGATCTGAATGTGTAAAAGTGCCACTATATATATTTTTTTTCATTTTATTTTTAACAGTTTGACAAAATAAAGATGTCTTATTTGAACCAAAGCTAGTGCAAGAAAATAAATAGTTAGATGAATGTCATATATACACATAGTTTGAGTGAAACACTAATTACTTAATTTTTTGTTGTCACACAAAACATAGGATTTGTTGGGAAGTAATGGAATGAAAAAATGAGAAATGTGTAAAACTTTTTTTCTTAAAAAGGTTCTATATGTGTGTGTGTGTAGCGAATCCAGTTCCACAAAATTAATCAAATCAAGCCCATAATTTCCTGAAACTGGATTGAAATGCAAATAATGCTTTCTTTAGAGTTCTGTGTCCGGATTGTGCATTCAGTGAAATGGTGCGTTGGGATTTTGATTTCACAGGAAGTAAGCAGGGATCTGATGAAATATTGTTGCACGAGATCGGAAAATATATTAAAGCAGTCTTTGTCTTGGTTTGAGACTCTTATTTTGAAGTAGGAAAGGAAGCAGTTCTGAGCTTTTCGTGGTTATCGTGGTTACAAACATTATGCTAACTGTTTTGGGATTTACCAAACAGGATTGGGAAGAAAGTAAAGCAAAATAAAGTCTATTAAACATCATATTTTTAACCACTGTAAGGTGATATAACCACACACCACTAACCACAAGCCACTATCGATGCTAATAGTAACATTTGCTAAATTAAAGGGCTGTTTCACAACTTTTTAATATCTCCGGGCTTCTTTTGATCATCTGTAGTTCATTCTTGTAATGAAACCACAGCAGGTAACTTAATTCAAGCCAAAAGTTATTTTTATTGCGACTATACTATAAAAACTTGCCAATAACATAAGTTATTACCAGATTGGGTACTTAATAAATAGTAACGTCTGCAAGTACGGTCATTCTCAATAAAATATTAAAAATATTACTAATCTTAGCAAATTAATTCACTAAGTATAACATGCTAGAAATCTAAATGTACAGTTGTAGAAATCTAAAGTTGTAGACTTTGAGCGAGAGCTTCGATTGTTGGCCACCATTGACGGGTGAAATGATAACTCATAAATCAAAGACGCAAGTTTTGATGAACAAAAATATCTTTTATATCCCAGATGTTCAGGCCTATGTCTATATTTTTGCATTAATGTTTAAAGTTGTTTCATTTTTAAGGGATTTTTTTTAATTTTTTAAAAACAAAAAGTAACCAGCCAACAATCTCATAACCTGTTACAAAATTAGCAAGTTATTATGTTAATGGCTTGTTTAAAAATAACCAAATGATTATGTTACTGGCCAATTATACATTATTGGTTGCTACAGTCCTTATAAATGTGGATATTTTTCACTGTGCTTGCTGCTTTATTTGAGCGTTAAAGTGTCAGGAGTGCACACATCAGAGCGCAACACTTCTCAGCTCTGAATCAGTATTCATCCGAGGCAGCTCTGTTGTTTCAGAGCGCTTTTAATTTGTGCAGCCATAAATCTTTTCTACTCATCCACGAGATTGAAATTTCTTTGCAGTTTCTTTCAGAGTGATAAACAACCTCAGCTTTTTTTTCTTCCTCCAATTACTCCATTTGACAAGCTGGAAATCCAACATGAGCCTTTTGTAAAGACCCTCACACTTGTGCTGTGAATGCGTAACGGCGCGGAAAAGGGCCACCTTTCGCTTGTTTTTAAGGTCGAAGACATTCCCACTGTAGTTGGACCTTTCTGTAATTGTTCGGCGACTGAAGGTGATTGTTCTTGTCGCTGCAAAAGTCTCAGCTGGAGACTGCAACGCAAGGAACGTTTTAAATAATGGCGTGCTTAGCTGAGAAGGGGGGATGGGGGGGATGTCGACGTGCCACGTCAGGCTATTTTTACAGTGGACTGACGTCTTATATGTGCAGAGTACCAGGCAATAGACTGTGTGTGCATGCTAATGTGTTTTTTTTTTTTTTTGTATTTGGACTCCCAATTAATCGCTACCAAGCATTGGCTTTTAACAAAAGATCGGCTCAGCAGAAAAAAGGCAAAATCTCCTCATTATTTTCATGCTTTTTTTGTTTCCATTTGACAACAATAACTTCTGAATGGAAAAAGAGATTTGTGTTGCATTGAAACATAACAAAGTAAACCATCGTCGCATGAATGTGTATATATATATATATATATATATATATATATATATATATATATATTTTTTTCCCCCCCACCTCCTTCCGATTCAAGCTTAAAGACGTCGCCAATAATTGGCTTCTGTTGTGCCATCCGAGGCGCTTCGCAATAAGAGAGCAGCCCGCAAATGAGATGATGGAGCCATTATGGAAACAGCCATCACGAGGTCTTAAAAGCTATTTGAGAAACGCCGTGGCCCGGGGATATTTCAAGGCACAGAATCAGCCAGACGAGAACGGACGCAAAGTAATTACGGATAAATGCTTTTCACAACGTCTCGGTTCGTTTGACAAGTTAAATCGAATGTTTGCTCTCGCGGGGAACTTCAAGAGTTTGACGAGTTGTTGCGTCGCTTCGCCGCCATGATACAAGTGATTATTGTGCAGCGGGTTCTGAACGTGCGCACATGTTGTACCTAATGTACAATGACAGATGCACCAATGTTTACGTGGACAGCATGATCGGGGCTTTAAGGTTTAAATGTGGGGTCTGTGGTGTAGTCCTGTTCTTGAAACATCCAGCACAGGGGCGGAGCTTCAGGGGGGCAGAATAGGACTTCAGGGATCCAAGCCTATGTCACCTCTGATGAGAGCTGGAGAAGGTCTCCTGTTGAGTACGGTGTATAAAGTATTATTTAGAGTGGTGCCCCAGTAGATTACATAGTGGGCTGCCAGTCATTGTTGACTCATGGTTGCTAAAAACTTTACCAGACCGACTGATTTTAATGACATAGTGGGTGTAAAATATTGAATAAAATGTTTGTCTACATGACTGGCTTTATTTACATTTAACTTTATGACATACAAATTTATTGTCTCCAAGTGTATTCTGGGTAAAGCTTTGTCACCAGCCGTCCACCAACGTCATCATCAGTCACTTGGCAACAGATGGCAAACTAGCTAGAGCATTTCTGTGGTCTAAGTTAACATGACTGGAGCTGGCAAAGTGAAAAGGATGGGGGGGAAAAGAGAGCAAGGACAAGCCAAAAACTGGACACATATTTTGTTCCTCGTCTTGGAGATGAACTGGAACTTGAACTTTTTGTTGGCAGCGATTCGGACCCGCCAAAACTGCCAGCCCAGCGAAGGAGCCGGATTAGTTATAGGTAGCAACTCTGACATTGTTCACAAAGTGTGAGTTAACTGTAGGCTGAGTTATAGTCGCTTTCAACAGTTCGGGTTGAGCGCGTTTTTGAGCCAAGACAGCAGTATGGCGTTTATAGTTAAGGTTTCCATTGGAGTCGCCTGGAACAGCATCTCCCAGATCGTCCAGTTTATGAGAACGGCGGCGCCGCGCGATCCGCGCCGAGTCACAAAGATCCAGAGGTGCACGAGGCGCTCTGCTCAACGCGTCAACAATAAACGCAGCTTCAGCAGTTGCTAGCTGCTCCAGGCTCTGAGTTGAAATTGATAAAGTGTCAAAATGATCCGAACCCATCTGTGGTTCTGAACTGATTTGAATTTGTGTTGTTTCATCATTAGTGACCTGATGTTTCTGTTGTTCTCTTGGTTTGTTGTACTTCATGTCAGATGGATTTCAGAATGACTGTCGCTCTCTGTGGTGTGGGAAACTTGGAAGCTCCATTGTTGCGGGCATGTCTGTGTTGGAAAGTTAAATTATCATGAGCTTTATTATTTGGGTATAAAGGGCCCGGTGATTAGCCCGGCCCCCGGCCCGACGCTGACTTGCTCCGCTAGTGATCCAGCAGATTGTTCAAAATGTTAAATAGATCCTCTATTTAACCCCCGTGACTCTAGATGTTACAATTTTGTATTCTCTACCTGTTATATTTTTCTATTTCACAGAGATTCTCCAGTTTTTCTTTTATGGTTAAGTTATATATCTTTAAAAAACGTCATATTGAAAAGAGTTATGTAAATATCAAAATGATCAAAAATCAATAAACTGCTGCTTAGTTCTGAACTCCATGCTTCTTGTCTGATTGCTTCATGTGTTATTCATGTAGGATCTGTTTTTAAAAACTGTCTTAATCTTATTTATTTATGGCTTTTAGTCATATTTCCTGGTTTAACAGGCGTTATTGCTTCAGAAAATGAAGCCTAATTATTTGAATTTAAGCTATTTTTGCAGTTTTGACCTCAGTTACTGACTTAAATATACACTGTTTGGGGGAAAAAAAGTTGCCACCTGGATTTAGCAAACCAAATTGGTTCCATCCTCCTATTGGATAATCACTGGATGATCTGAGGAGATGCAGAAACTGCTAAAACCAGGCCGAGTACCGTCCAACACATTACTAAAAACCGGCAGGTAGAAGTAAAGTAGACATGATTTGTAATCTACATGATGTCCATATAATAAGTACTCCAAATGTTTCCCCCCATCAATAAACAGATGTATGAAATAAGGCAGACAACGGCAATATTACGAAACAAATTACATCTTGGAAGTTAAGCAGTGGTTTCTGTGAAATTGGTGTTTTTTAAAATGCCTTTTTTCCCTCCTCTTATCTCATCACATATCACTTTTTTTTTTTTTTAACATAAAATTACAACTATTGCCTGCAGATTTCATCAGTGTAGAGATGAAATAAAGGTTTTGGTAATTTACTATGTGACGCAGAGTACCAGACCTTAAGAGTTAATGCCTATTCCTTTGCAGGCCAGCGAGTTAACATAAAACTTGTGAATCTCCCATTGTAGGAGACAAACAAATGAAGATCAAAGTATGTTTATAATGAAAATACAATAAAAAAGTAAAAGCTGTCGTTCTATTTGAAGCGCACAATTTCAATGTGAGAAAATAAGGCTTCTCTACGTCAATGTATCTTTGGGTGGACAACTGCTGTTTTGGCCAGAGGAAGGGATTTAGCTATCAGACAATTAACCAAACTCGGCTGACACAGCGTGAACCCCGGGCTTACAGGGGTCCCACCGGATCTGGGGCCCTGGGGCAGTTGGCCATACTGCCTTAGTAATAATGGAGTTACAGGAAAAATGAGGCAGATTACAATCTGTGTGGGCCGCTCTCCCATGATTTACTCCCAATTAAAAAAAGAGACTCCATCTAATCTTGGTGGAAATTGATTTACTTTTAGAAGACGAGGTCTCCGCTCACTTCCCGCTTGTTCTCGGCTCTAACTGCGGAGAAAAGCCCGACTCCGTGCATCAAAAATACATCAGATAAAAAGCAAGAATGACCGTTTCTGAATCTGACAGGCCTGAAAACAGCTTAATTTTTAATACGTTTCTGAAGCTCAGGAAGCAGAGCCACAGCATCCTCTTTACCTGAGCCTCAGAAGTCCAGCAGCTGTCAGAATGGCATCCTGCTCTGCGGCCATGCGGCAGCGGCGGGGGGGTGGAGTGGAAAACAGCGAGCTATCACTGTGATTACGAGGGGGAAAAAAAGTTTTGGAGAAAAAGATCCAATTTCAGATTCATTTCAAGTTTAAGTGACACTTGTGGTACTTTACAAAGTTTAAAGAACTTCAGTATTTTTGGTGTAAAAAGTCATTTGTCTCTGTATCTCCCCTGTGTATTCCAGCTTTAATACTTTAAATCGAGCCCAGCCGTCGGGTCACAGGGGCTCTGATTACATCTGTGACCCTCTAACACCAGATGATACTTGAAGATTCGAGGCCATAAATGTGAACTTCAGATTTTCTTTGACCACAGTTGTCTCTTTTCCAAATTCAATCGCTAAGTTGACTAATTTGTGATCTACATCACAAATACACCTCAAACTTATGGAATTTTGCGGCTTTACAAAGAGCTAAGCTTAAAATTAATGAGCATTGTGGTTTTGAACACATTCTGTCTGTTATTCTTTGGATTTTGACTTTCCTCCGTTTGCTTTAGCTTCATAAGCTAGCTTAATGTAGCAGGGATGAAAAGGCCACTGTTTTTAAGGTTTACATTAATAAAATTAGTCATTTTTAGTTTGTATGTCTAAAAACATTCAAATTAAATTTGATATTTGGATCTGTGCTGATAAAAAGTCTCAGTCTTTTGACTTTGAATCACACATACTGTCTCAGACATTTCTTCAGCGAGAGGAATTATTAAAAAACATTTTGAATGTCTTTTTTTTATATAATTACCTACGTTACTACATTGACTTTATTTGAATTAATGTCATTGTCTTAAAAATATGTACTCAGAATGTTTTAATGGTTTCCGTGGTAGCACTACACTTTTAAGAAGAAATTAACATGGCGTCTATATTCTGTTACAGTTCTGAACTCCAGGTTCTTTGAGCGCCAATTCAATGAAACGCTGACTCTCTGAAGCTTTGCAGCAGAGGCGAGCAGAAGGCAATGAAAGCAGGTGGAAATACTTCAATGACCAAACAGCTCCGAGTGTTAAAAGTAGCATGTTTTGAGCTTCATAAATGTCAGAAGAAAGGCCTTTTTGAGGATGTTTTTGTCCGCTAGCTTCTTGCTAGCGGCGGCTAATTCGAAGCTAGGTAGCTCCCAGCCTGTTTGTGATCTTCAAAATGTATCTGGTTCCCCCCCCTGTCTTACTTTTCAGGATTTGTTTTGAAACTGTATCCAGGCAAATCTTTTACACCTGGCAGGACTTGGTCGTTAAAGCATCTACTTTTTCTTTCCATGTAAAAACCTCAACACCTCTCTCCTGTCTGTCTCAGCAGAGTTGCTGTCCTTGTTTTAAAAACTTTTCTGCAAGTTTAGGAAAATCTAGAAAGTTATTCAGCTATTTTTTTTTTTTTTTTAAATTATCGATTAATGTAATCTTACTGAGACACAGGGTCTGATCCTCAGGAAAAAAGTGTGGAATATGAAAACTATTAACACCCATTTATTTTAGGAACTTTATCAATAAGTAAAACACATTACATAGATCAACTACATAAATGTAGATGCTCGAAAGCCTTTATTTCTGTTAATTATGATGATTTTCAAGTTTCTGTTAATGAAAACATAACATTTAAAATGAGAAAATTACATCAAAAACATAATTTATTACATAAATGAAGGCTTAATAAAAAAAAAAGGTCTTTTTAATTTGACAATGCGCATTCACATTTTTTAATGTGAATAAAAACAATGAAACAACATCATGCAATGAATTAGCGTCCCACATAATACATTACAGATCGAGATTAAGTCAATAGTTATTGTAATTTTTCACATAATGTGCATCACCCTATCCTTTAACTTCAGGAAATGGCACATGTGAAGCAGAGAGACACATTTACGGTAACGTCACAGTAAATTGAAGCTCTGAGATTTCATATGAGGCGTTTTTAAAGGCACAACACAATAAAGCTTACTAAACCTAATTACTTCACCACTGTGTAAGTTGTGGAGCAAATATTGCACCAGAGAAAGATTAAACAATTAGTTTTAAAATGAATTATGGTTCACCCGAGAAGATGTATTAGACTTCACTGTGTGTGGGTGTGTGTGTGTGTGTGGTGGATGCTACCTCTGCTGTGTGTGAGAGTGTGAGCCATGGCGGATGCTGTCATTAAATAGCCCCCTGGCCCCTCTCCTGAGTTTGTTTATGCTGCACTGGGCATAGGAGTAGGTGGCAAACAGATGGGCATCCATGAATTATGGAAATTATGGGCTTTGATTAACCACCACACACTCTGCTGGATAAAAGTAACTCCAGGGTTGCCAAGT
The DNA here is from genome assembly GCF_003331165.1 of Xiphophorus hellerii. Classification (NCBI taxonomy): domain Eukaryota; kingdom Metazoa; phylum Chordata; class Actinopteri; order Cyprinodontiformes; family Poeciliidae; genus Xiphophorus; species Xiphophorus hellerii. The sequence goes on along the minus strand of NC_045688.1, from coordinate 10,607,731 downwards.
TATGTGGTGCAGTGGGCTGTGCTTCTGAATCCACAGCGCGAACATCCCCTAATATGTCGTGATCCTTGGAGTTGAGCTATTAGTTTTCATTTGTGTTTATTTTCTGATCATTTATTATTTTATTTATATTCGTAAGGTCTTGCTATACTCGGTTCATTCCCCCCTGTTTGTTGTTGTCCCCCCGTATCAGCTCATTCATTTGTGTTTAGTGTTTTAGTTATTTGTTGCGCTCTATTCTCTGTGTGTTTTTGTTTAATCTCAATCAGTGTTTGAATATTCCTTCCTTGGTTTTTAGTTTTCTGTCTCCATTATTCATCTTAACCTGGCCTTCCAGTTTTGTGCTCCTCCGCAGCTGTTCCACATTCACCTGATTAAGCTCACCTCGATCCTACATAGTTCTGCACATAAGTATATAAGCTCACTGGTTTACGTTGCTTAGAGGTTCCTTCCATGTTTTGCTGATGTTGTACCCAGTCTGTAGGTTTTCTGTTAAACTTTTTTGCTCTTTTTTTTGCATTTTATCCTCTTCTAACACACAAGACATCACATAATATGCCTTAAAAATGTGCACTTCAAGAGTTAATGGCAATATTAACACTATACTTTGCCTTCATGTCAATACTTTGAACTATTGTGTTCAAGAGCAAACATCCTATGTAAGCTTACCACAACTTGACCTTAAAGCTACTCCATTATTCCAACTCCGCAGAAGAAAAAAAACTATTTTAAAAAGTTGTTTAAAAAGTTGTCAGGGAATTTAAAGTTTCAGACACTTTAAATTCCCTGATTGATTCGTCCAGATCAATCAGGGATTTATGTTTATTGTAATTATATGCATATGTTACAATATATTCCACCCAGTCCCCTTTGGTACGGAGAATATAAAAAATGAAGTATTGTGTGTCCTTGTTCTCTTTAGCGCCGTGATTTACCCTTTGCGGACGAGCTTCAAGAATTAATATTCATTTAGCAGCATGCAGCTAGATAATTAATCATGCAGCCTGTATTCTAATCATTTAAGTCTTCCGTCATTTCATCAAATAAAGCCAGATTTGTAGTTTTAATCAAAGCTTTTTCAAAGTATTTGATTTGTTTGAGACTTCCAACAATTATCAGAGCCGTGCTGGCAACGCGGCCGCCTCAGCATTCGATACCTCTGATACTTCTAACACCTCCACCCCCAGCACACCATCAACTGTCCATTGCACGCAACCCCCCCCCCCCCCCCCCCCCCCCACACACACATACCCTTGCACAATCCCCATCTCTCCATTTTCATAAATGAAGAGAGACGGCCTTATCCCGGAACCAACGCGGAAAAGCAATTAAAAAGGAATTAAGGGTGTGCAGGGAGAAATTGGATATGATACCCGACGCCTATTGTAAATGTCAACGTTATTACTGTGTTGTTGTTTCCCATTCCTTCAGCTGCTTTGGCCATTCGCAGGAGTGACAGTCCATAGTCTGGTGGGCTTAATGAAGCCGTCTCAGCAGCCAAGGTCTTGGTACGTAAGGTGAAGAGTGCTGCTTATCCACTTCTGCATGCAGTTCTCATTAAGATCAGTTTTGCTGGTGAATACTTCACCACCCACTCCCCCCTTCTTCCCTGTCTCTATCCTTAAGCAAACGCCTGTTAAACTTATTTAACCATTCTGCCCTGAAGCTATATGAAATTCTGCTGTAAAGCATTTTATTTATTTTTTTTTGTGCCTCAGATAAGAATGCCTTTGCAAATGGGTTTTGGTAAAACAAAAGCAAAACAAGCAACCATGAAAATGCATTTTTACACCCGTCACTGACGTTATTGTGGTCCATTTTTCTGATATGCCAGTGAATGTGCACACATAAATTGATAGTAAACTCCTATCAGGTGCCAGCAGTCAAATGACAGGGTATAACATAACTCTCTGTAGTTGTCCATTGCAATATTATGTTTTGCTATACCTCATAAAATCTTGTTTTTATAGTGAAACAGCGACAGAAGTTGTAGTCTAAGCCTCTGCAAAGAAAGATAATAACAGTGAAAGTGTTGAGCGTTTCTTCCAGGTTTTTGGGTAATTGGGGAGATTACTGTTCCGCATTAGCTGCCACTGGCAAATGTTCTCTCTTAATATATTTTTTCAAAAAGCAATAATTATCTTCAATATGTAAGGGAAAAGGAGGCTTTGTTTTCGGGAAAATGAGGAAAATTGACCCAATCAACAAAAAAAAAGTGTGCTTTCTTAGATGATAATGAAAAGCTGCTCCAGTATCTAGTCAGCTCCTTACTACAGCCTGAGACAAAACTGGGAACATAAGAACTTACTCTTAGGAGACGAAAAGGTTTTACACCCAAATCAACCCTAACCCTGCCTCTTCAACTGATATAAGAAAATCCTATTTTTCTTTCTTTTCTGTTTTTTTCAAACTTGGATTTCCCTAAGGGACTTTTATTTTCCATCTCGAGTGAATTGCCGTTCCTCTGGGCGATGCCTGCATTGGGAGTTTCTTTTGAAATATCCCAGAAGGGTTTTTTTTTTTTTGCTGCTGCTTTTTCAGCCTCCTGCTTTAAATTCTTGCAGACATTCGCTTAGTGCGGCCACAGTCTGCTGCCGTTGGCCACTGAGCAGCTCCACTGGAGCAAGATGAGGTTTAAGTGGATTCCTCGAGGGCACCACAGTGTTGTTTGTTGAGGGAGCAGCTCGTTCGCGGGCATATCTGTCCTTCGATCTTACAAAGAAAGTCCAAGAAGAGTGACTCCTCCAGTAATTATGACTCGACCAACCTGGTCATCAAGGTGTGTGTCTCTTGAGTGTGTGCGCGCTTGTTTCACGGCTTCCTTTGTTCTCGCCCTCCTGCCACTTCATCCCACAGAAGTGGATGACAGCCACATCTGAAGTCGAGAGATGAAAGACATCATTTACAAGTTGGTTTCTGCTCTGCGTCTGTGTGCCATCTTCAGAAACTCCCTCACACACACACACAGATTTTATAACAGGCCACTCAACACCACACCACAGCTTGATTGGTACAGAATGCTGCAAACGTATTCACACCTATTCATATTGGGGTTTTTTGCATTGTGTTACACTACAGCCAGAAGCTTCAACATTTAATTTGACCAAACACAGAGCAGTGCATGGCTGTGAAGTGGAAGGAAAAGCTGTCATTTCTGCTCATCTCGGTGTTTTCAGGGAGTTGATTCCAGAAATCCGGAGCAAATGAAGTGAATGTTGTCTCTGGAAGTTTAATCCATTTTGTTGAATCTTCAATAATTCAATGACATTCTAAAATCAGCCTCTTTGATGTGCGTACACTGTATCGTTATATTAAGGGGCGATGCAGTGCAACCATGCTGCATCTGCGTCACCAGTTAATATGTAAAAAGGTCTCATGCTGAGTTACCTTTAAGACCATACAGAATGGCTCTGCAGCTGACTGTTTCTAATGTACAGCTCTCTGAGGAACCATTCATGCCACATTCATTGAAATGACATTTAATTTATCATTTCTTTATGCAATGGTAAAAATAAGAAAGAGGAAAGTTCTTTGGTTTTTTTTCTATGTTCCACTTCTTCCTAAGGTAAGGAATATATATATATATATATATATATATACACATTGTTGAGAATAATTTCAGGGTTTGTCATTTTTGTATTGTAAATGAAGTTTAAATTATATCAAAACTAGTTAGTTTTTGTTTTGGGCTCTGTTGCAGTCGGTGCGTGGCAGAGATCTGAAGCTGAGACACAAACCTGGCTCTTCAAAGGGGAACTCAGCTGATTTCAGAGTCTGTTTATTGGTTTTGGGGAGAAAGGCTTCAAATAAAGCCCACCACTGCTCTGGTGGGGAAACCTGACGGACAAAAACAAGCAGCGCACACTGGGTTTGTTTATCTTATGATGTGCCTGTTACCCTGTGAGCCTTCAGGTTCAGGAATCACTCTCAGTTATTTGACAAAAAAAAAAAAAAAAATCCCCAACAAAAATAAAACTATAGATAATTTATTGGGAATTAGCTAACCACCTTATTATATGAAAATAATTACACTTCTTTCTGTAAAACAGCAGTTTAAGAAAACTCTTCATATTAGATTGAACTTTTTTTTTTTTTTTTTTTTTACTTGTCCAAGTACTTTCAAGGTTTTTTTAAAATTTTACAAGTATTTGGACTAGCTTCACTGCAAAACATTGATTTTATGTAGCTGTTATGTCAGGAGTTTATCTGCCTGTCCTTGTTAATGATGCTTAAAGTCCTCCAGAATGAGAGACTGTGGGTGTCTTTGTTTGTGGTAAAAGCTGCATTTCAAAATAGGAGGGAAGGAAAGACACAAGGAAGAACGGATGGCAAAAACAGGTAGGAAACAGGAAGAAAGGAATCATTACAGAAGAGTTGTTCTTTTTTAATAAAAGAATTCTGGTGAATGCATTAGCTGGCTGAATTTATTCATCAAACTTGTCATTCACCTTTTGCTTTTTTCCCCCCCCTTTTGTTTCTGCGGCCTGGTAGTGATCGTCTTTCTCACCCAATTACGAGAGACATAACATGCCAAGCTCTGCTGTGTTGCCGTAATGTCTGCTCCTCTGCGTCCTACTGTACCCTCTGGCTCACACCAACACCATTAGGGGTTGGAGTACAACATGCACCGGCATCAACTCTCCGCGCCTTGTCTTGATGCCCTTGAGCGGTAATTGGTCGAATCCCCACAGAATCTGACTTGAGGGCACAGAAATCCACAGCTTCCCAATCAGCCAGCTGTCAGTCATTCTGCCAACTAAACTAAAGCCGGGGATAACTAACGGGCTGAGATTGAAATTTAGAGTTAGTGAGACATAAATCTTCCCGACAAGTTTGCGCTCGGAGAGAAAATGCTCTTTTAGGCAGGGATATCACCAAATTGGATGACAGGGATGCTGCCAACATGGTGGTTTCGGGGAAAGCCCAACATCTAATTTGCCTTTCACAGAATGAGAGAATGTGTTTTTTTATTTTTTTTTCCTTTTCTGTGCTGCATGTCTAAAAGTGACACGAGGAAGCGAATAAAAGCCCTGAGTAGCAACATGTGAGCAAATAAATTAAAAAAAACATCAATTTAGGATGAAAACATGTCTTATTAGTGCACTGGAGATAGCATTTCATTTCTTTTCTCTGTGTTAAAAGTTTTTCTTGAGCACAACACCACAAGAAGAGCCTTGTGGAAAAGAATTGGTCCCCTGCGACTCCACACTGGATCCCCATAACCCTCAGCCTCCTCCCTGAAGTTTCATTTTAATCACGGCTCTAAATCTGCGCCGGGTCCAGGGGCAGCCGACCCCGCTTCCTGACCTTCCTGCTGGGGGAAGGGCAGGCTGCATCACAGCTGCCAGGGAAATCGATAGAGAATTAGATGATTCACACGTCATGCTGCCGCTGCTCGTTGATCACGCTGGAAGCAAGGCGGCTGACTGTAATCCCATTCAGTGGTGATTAATGCCGCAAAATGATGATCTGTAACAACCCAATTCGTCACCCTCCTCTGGGGCACATTCCCCACTTCTTCAAAAATAATACAATTGTACCTGCAGAATATACTGGAGGGTTTGTAGAGTTATGTCCTGGAAACGAGCAGAATCGGAGAGGAGGACACAAACTCGCACAAAATCAGAAAGTAACAGATTAAGCTTGATGTTTTAATGGTCCTGTTTTGAGCAGAAAATATTCACAGCCTGGTACACTGCCATAGAAAAGTATCCATTTCTTTATTGCTTAGTTTTTTGTGTTTTGTCTAAATAAGATCAAGTTTAATCAGTTGCTTTCAGAAGCAGCCAGGAGGTCTGTGGATACTCTGGAGGAGCTGCAGAGATCAGCAACTCAGGTGAGAGAGTCTAGAGAAGCTACTGAAACTAAACTTTTTGAACTATAAATGCAATTTGACTTACAGGTTGATGCCCAGGCTTGTCGTTGTCAGCATACTTGTTACTGTACCCCCATGAGGAAGCATATTGTGAAGAGAAAAAACCCCAATAAAACACAAATATATAAGAATTTTTCTTTTTTAATTCGTTGTATTTAGTAAGCTTATTTTTTACTTTATTTTATTTGCTGTTATTTCCTTTTTTTTCTATTCTCGGTATAATGTAGTTGTTTTGTTTTTTTTTCTTAAAAGAACTAATGACTACTGATTGGTGTTTCTTCAGTCAGACGTTTCTGTTTATATTGTGCCTTTAAACGTTTTTATGATGACTTACTTATTTTTTCTGTCCACTGACTGACTGGAAGCAAGAAGCCTAGTGGATAAGAAGTCAGTATTGTTAAGTGCAAAGAAACAAAACAAAAAAAATCCTTAAATTTGATCTCAAGGTTGAGATACAACGTATGCTCTAACGGAGCTCGAATTTCCTGAAGCAGTAAATGCACCGCGGGAGAAGTGCAACACCTTGAGCTTCACCTGTGGAGTTTGTTTGGCGCAGAAACACGGAATATGACTTCGGAAGGACTACAGGAAACTGGGATTTGAAGAATTTTGTTTTTGTTTATTTAAAAAATATAACTAATTTCAAAATGGACACTAGCTGGAGAGGTTTGGGACAACAGACGTTTCCAGGAGTTTTGAAGGCCAGGTAAGCTAACTGCGTCATTGTTAGCTCTTGTTTGCTAAAACTGCTCGACTGTTTTCAAACAAAATTAACAAACTTTAAAGTTCACCTTTACTTTAAAGCCTATATATACTCCGTAAGAGGATTAATTAGTAATAGAAATAGGTGTCAGTTCTCGCAGCGCCTGTATTGACTTTAGCTTTCCTTCTGTTAGCTCTTACCTAGCAGCAAAAATGAACCATTGTGATGTAACAAGAACCTACAAAGTTCTTGTTTTCTCTTTTTAGAGTCGTTTCTGTCTGTTTTCAAGCCAGAGTGGAGTGTTTTATGTCTTTGAATAGGCCATTCCTATCTCTAGTGGCCTGTTCATAACTAATGGCCAGAGTCTCTTCAGGATTTTATGTTGGACCTCAGAGTTCATGGTTGCAACAATAGCAGGTCGTTGTGGCAGCAAAGCAGCCAGAAACCATTTTGGACTTAATGTCCGTCTTACGTTGTGATGACAACGCTAAATTTTGCTACACATTTTGAAAAACATCTACTTTTGTCCACAGAATCCATTTTTTTTCTTCTGTTTTGCAAGTTGACTTGCAAAAAAAAAAAAAAAAAAAACAACAATAAATGATTTTCGATGGTCCGAGAATATGTAGGTATACCATACAAACTCATTAAAATGCATTTGATCTTGTACACTCAAATACATTTGTAATGTTTCGAATACTTTTAGATACATTTTTTGAGGCGTTATTTTGCTGCTGCTGAGTTGGCAGCTCTAAAATCTGAAACATTTGGACTTTTTGGAGCTATAAACGGCAATACTCCTGGGTGAAAGTTTGCTAACTTCTGTAGTGCTTCAGCTTGTTGATATGAACTCCCTGGCTGTAGTAATCAGTGGTGATTATGAGCTAATAAGGTGGTTGAGAAGGACGCTGATTACATGTATCTACAGAGGCGATAGCGGCTGATAACAGCCTTTTAATGAGATTATTTCAGTGTCAAGGTGACTTTTATGAAGTTACTATGAGGATGGACAAGACATACAAATACGACCACCACCTACTAATGCAAGCAGCTATTTATACAGCAATAATTTCATATTTCAGACTTTAAGAAAGCAAAAGTTACCTTTGGAGTTGTGTGATGCTTTACAGCACCATCATTGTCTGTTTTGAAATATTTAAGGAGAACTGACGATGATGAATAAGCTGTATGTGGTGTCTCATGCTTCTGTTTTGACCATAAATCAAATTAAAATGGCCTGATGCATGCAAAGTTTATGCATGTTTACAACTTGGAGTTTGTAAAATAAATTTAAATAACTTTTCTTTTTCCATTGCATATTGAGCTGAAATTAAATTGTCAAAATGTTACAAGTTACTATCGTACCTGCCTCTAGATAACCGTAATCTTTTATTGATTACTCTAACCATAAATATTTTGCCTGTTCTGTTGTCGGTACGTCTCACACAGGAAGGTAATTGGTGGCACACCACCTTGTACACTTCCTGCAGTTTCTATGTAAACAATTGACTTTTAAAAAAAAATATTAAAGCACAATGCAAACAAGACTTAATATATAAAAAAAACTGTATTTACATGAATCACCACAGTGGTTCTGAGTCTGCAGTTCTTATAAGATGATAGGAGCCCATTTTGGACTTGGCCCCTTTTGACCTGCTGTTCCAGTCACAACAAATCTGGATTAATTCTGTACTAAAGATGTTGAGAGTTATCCACTGCAGGTAAGATATTAACTGCTTAACGCCTTTTTTTTTTTTTTTACCAGAATCCCACCTCATAAAATGAGGATTATCTCTTTAATAGATAATTAAAGATATTATCTATCTTTAATAGATAATAATCTATAAAGACTTGACTTCAAGCTTCTAGAAGTCAAGTCTAGAAGCTTGGCTTCTAGACTTTTACATGAGATCCTACAAAGATGGCCATGCAGCAGAGCCACTGCTTGACTACACAAAAGGATGTTGGCTGCTAACACTACTTGCATGTCCAGCTGGCATAATATTTTTCCTCTTTGTGTTTGCTGACGAATTTGATATTTTATTAATTTTGGGTTGTTGGATAGAATAGGCAGTGTTCCCATAGGATGGAGTGTGTGAGAATAAAAGCATTTATGAGGACAGTATAAATACTTTTTTAGAACTTGTATTGAAGACATTCTCGTTACCTTATTGCCTAATCTGAAAATTTAAGGATATTAACTTTGTACTATGATTCCCCTTTATACACTTTCATTAATAGTCTGTGTTCCAGTAGACCAGATATGTCATACACTTCCATTCAATGATGTAGTTACAAGAAAAGTTAGTGATTCAAAGTTGTTTAGATTAATGATCGAGTGATAAATTTGGAAAACCTTTATTAAACATCCATCAATAAGACTGATGGCCTAACCAACAGATAGGCCCACACTGCATAGTCATACTGACGGGTTAGTTAAAACAGTAAAGGAGAATTGCTTATAATGCCCCCTGAATGTTGTGCATAATGTTATCGCAGCATTCAACGAGGTTTATTGCGTCTTCCCAGCTTCGTGCGGCAAACCCGTGCTGAGCACCACTCGCATTAAAATTCAGATTGATCAACTCCGATAATTCATTTCTGCTCTGGTGGGAGCATTGTCGCAAAGCACAAGTGGCCATCTAGTTATTTGATGAGCACCATAATTATTTTAGCCATATGCCAAGGCTTTCCACAGCACCTGATCCAACGCAGACACCAGCCAGCGATGGACCTGAGCCGAGCGCGTTGTTTGCTGCTGACAAACCATCCTTATTGACATTTTCAGTATTCGCTGTTTGCTTCTTTATCTCTCACTGTTTTCTTTAATCCTTCTCAACTTGGCTATTCCATCCGCGCCCACCACGCATACCCCCACCCTAACTTACGATTTTTTTCTCACCCTCAACCCCCACCCCGTTCACTTGATTATGTCGAGCCAGTCGGGGAAAGTGTCACTATGGAAACAGGGGCAGAGGCAGTGTCTGTGCAAGCAAAGGAGGGGGAGAAAGAGATGAAGCAGAAAGAACGGGAGCTGGCCGGTGCGGAGGAATCCAGGGGTGGTCATCTGCTGCAGAGCTGCTTTTCTTTATTATTTAAAGAAAATAATAGCAGCAAATTTGTTATTCAGGAGGAAGTGGAAACTGCAGATGCCTCACTGGGTGGTGCATTCTTATCCACTGCACCTTGCTGTGCTATAAGTGCTTCTTTTGTTTCTGTAGGTGAAGCTGCACCCTCTCCAGCAGTTGTTTGCACAATCGGCACACTGTCTTCTAGATTTTTACAAACTCTGAAATTCCTTAAACCCTGGAAGTTTAGTTATTTAAGTCTTGCTTTGTTTGAGATCCTTTTAAACAGAATTTTTACATAAGCATTGCAGTGATATTTGCCTAACTAAACATTAAATCTTACTTAGTCCAATCAAATATATTTGCATATTTCTTACCTTGGAGGTGCAGAACTTTTATTTAAGAGATTTTAACAATCTGGTAACAATCAACACACTTTAGACCAGAGGTTGTGTTTGACTTTTACATAGTTTATCATTTTGATAAACTCTGAATATCCCTTTCTAAATGATGGGATATTTCTAACTATCCCATCATTTTTTAAAATGATGATAATGCATTCAATACTTAACAGAGAATCCACTGTCCACAGATTGAATACATGTAACATTTTGTCACTGTGGTCAAAACCACTGACTGTGGCCACAATAACTAAATGTAAACCATAAAATTAAGCAGTTGAATGATTCACCTGCTGTGCCCTGAATGCACAGTCTCACAACTTCCTCCTGGCCCACATGCTCCTGAATTTTGCACCTGCTTATGCATACTGAAATGTCTCAAGGAGGCTTGCTTCACAAGCTGGTGTCATGAGGTTTTTTACTTCCTTCAACATTTCTTCAAGTGATCAGATGTCTGCAGGACTCTCTGAATGAGGGGTTTCCTGATCCTGCAAACACCTGATTTAGTTGGAAGAAAATCCTGCAGCATGCGCTCCTGTACATCCATCTGTGACCCCCAAGGCTCAAAATACACCGGATCCAATTTTGGTGTGTTTTGAGCCTAACTCTTCATTGCCCCTTCAGCTCCCGGTTAGTGATATGTTTTGAGTTTTTGTTGTTGTTGATTGATTGATTTTAGTTTCTCTGCAATGTACTCTGTTCTTTAAAGATGAAAATCTGCATCAAGTGGTTAAGGGTTTGCATTGTTATCTGTCAAAATGACGGAAGGCCTTCATATTTTTCTGTCAGTTTTTAAAAAACGTTCAAAGATGGAAATTATTTGGTGCTTTAGACTGTAGAGATGGCATAGTGAAACTTTTTGGCGTTATCTCCATCTGTGGAGTTTAATATTTATTCTTTGATTTTTCTGTGTTAACTTTAAGATTGTTTTTTCTCCTTTAGCTCATGATTTATTTTAGGTCAGTAACCTCTCAGTGAATGTTTTTTTTTTATTTTTATTTTTTTACCAAAGATATTTCCAAAACTGCTAAAATCATCTTTCCTATAAGTGACAGAAACATGCAATCTTCTTTCAACCAGCTGAATAGCAGTGTGCAGCAAGAGGTTTGGGAAGCGTCTCTCAGAAAAAGGACATTAAACTGTAGACGTGTTGTACCGACAAATGTTAATGATTTTGAAAGCAGTGTTGTAACGTAAGGACAACAAAGGAGAAAATAAAAAAAAATTCGCTAATTATATTCTTAAGAAATACCCAGAGTGAGGAAAATCAGCAAAATCTCACATTTTGGTGAACTAGCTTTGATCAGTGTGCTTTGAAACCACTGAAATAAAAGATAAAATATCCTTACATCAGCAGCAGTAGTAGGAGTGGTAATTCAAGACTATTTTGTCACAATCAAGTTTGAGGAGAGAGAGAAGAGATTGGAGGGAGCAGGTTAGAAAAAAGGGGAGGAGTAGAAGAGGAGGGCAGACGAGGGGGAGGGAAGGAGTGAGGTATGATAGTGAGAGGGGCTGAGACTGTAGCAGAACGAGCCAGAGAAGAGAAGGAGCAACTCTCCTCCCAACTCTTCCTGCCGGGGAAGACGCAGGGAGAAGGTGGCAGTCCCGCTTCAGCTGTCCTGAAGTGAAAACCAGTCTCCACGAGGTATGTTACCTCTCCACTTACGTTCTAGTGCCTCCTTATGTTCTGAGTGTTAAACGGTGTGTTTGCAAAGATCCTGCCGAGTTTAAAGCTTTTCCAGTAGCGGGTCTCTCTCTTTCTGTGTGCATGAGTGAATAGATGGATAAAAATGGGTTCCCATTTGTTAAAGGATGCTGTTCTGCTGAGAAACACTTTCCTTGACATTTATGGAAAGGTAACATTGCCTGCAGTCGTAGTCCTTGTCATCACACTGTGACCTGTTGTGACAAGAGTTGATCTGTTCACAAACTTGCGCTATAGGTTTGTTTTTCGTCATTTTTCTTTCCACATTTGTACTGTCAAATAACTAACATAGAACTCCAACTATACTAGAAAAGCACAATTAACTTTCACCTTTTTCTAAATTAATGTTTTCGATACCTCATTTTTATATTTTTGCTGAAGGAAAGTGACCAGAAAAACCAGGCTTTGTCTAATGAACTCTTTGCTAACAGGCTGCTTGCCTGACCCTGGCTTCAGAGTATCTGTCAGCAGCTCTCTTCATTAGTGCCATTAAGGGCAGTTTAATGTTATAACACACACACTGGTCGTATTGATCGGGAAACCTGTTCCCAAGGGGGCCGTAGCCAAGACAAGCTCACACTCCATTTCTATCTGTTTTACTCTCAGTAGATCCCAATTCAGACGGAAACTAGCGAGTGTTAAAGTGCAGGGATTGTCTTTGTGCACATGTCATGATGTCATACTAACTGGACGGTTTGTTTTCTAGCTGCACTGCAGACAATTATTTAACGATGCAGAGCGGACGAGTTTGGCAAAAACTAAGTTGAGACAAAATTGGTGCTTTGAGCTCCACAGTATGTTGAACTACAAAAGCTTGGATGAAAATTTCAGTTGTTAAATATTTTTACATGCAGTCACATCCTACGTCGCAGCAATTTGTTTGACCAGTTGCATGGTATTTCCTTGCTCTTGATTTTAGTGCCTAAGAAGTTCAGGGGTGGTGGGGTTTGGTGTTATCTGTTTTTCCTATTGACGATTTAAGAAAAATGTGTTGAGCCCAGACGTGCTCATTGCAATATTCCACATAGATATTTCCTCGCGTGTTTTCCTAATATCATGCAGCCCTTTGTATGTGTGATACGACTGATTCTTTGAAAGGTAGCAGGTATTGTACCAAAACTGTTTGTTTTTATGTTATTTCTGTAATGGTCGACGTGTTGAAGGAAATTTTACAGACCAAATGAGGGTTATTGCTCCAAAAAATCTCATTACTCAAATTTATTCCAATATTTCGACTAATGTGGGTTTGTTTGTAGTCTCGGCAAATAAGTATGTAAATTAGCAGAATTCTAAGTCCCACTACTGAAAACACCAGTTTCGTGTTCTTGCTTTCTGCATAATGTAGCGACTTGGCATCGCCACCTGTTACGGGGAAAAGGATTTCATTTGTAATTTACATCCAGTAACATTTTCCTCACACTAATCAGTTTTGGGTTGCTTTGCACTTAGATAGGATAATGCGGAGATCATTCTACTACCAGTAGTAAATACATCATTGAAATTAGCTGTACAAAAGATAGTGTTTGTGGCACGGCGGGGTTCTTGCATGAATGCTGCTCTGGTCAGCTGTGATTTGTGATATAAGAATCCAGATTTTGTGCCATCTCACAAAGCAAATCTATAATCTATCTAGAATAATTTATTCTGGGTTTTACTTGTCCATATGTTGAGATTAAGTTTGCCTTACATTAAAGTTGTCCCAATTCCAGGAAAATATTTTAGAAAAGGCCCTTGGTTTGGAGTTTTAAAGAATAAAAGTTTCATAAATCTCTCAAACTGTTAAAAAAAAAATATAGTGTGAAATAATCCAGTTCAGATTTGGTCAGTCTACACTTTAAATTAGGGAGAATAAAATCTACAGGATTCTTGTAAGAAATTGTTAAATGGCTCTTTAGTTCAGATCAGAACTTGGCAGCATAATCAGTTGGCGGTGTTGTCGACTCATAAAAATGTATAAAAAACTGTGAAGATGACACTTAATTTTCCTTCCTATTCAAGATTTTGTGCTGCCCCCGGTAGAAAAGCATCCTGGATGCAGAGCCAATTTGCTCAAATCAAAAACAGTTTAACGATAAACTAAAGCCTAATAAAATTAAATGTAATTCCCAGTTTGAGGCAAGCACCTAGCAGATTTATTGCACATTAACTATCCTCAGCTAAGCTAATGAATTCCTCCCTGTAAACTGTTTATTGCATTACATGCCACAAACTGGCAGAGTGGGACAACCAAGGCTGAAGCAAAGTACAGTAGATGCATGTATTCATGTGCCTGCAGCTGTGTATGTGTGGATCTGCGTATGGAACGGCAAAGAAAGTATATGGAGATCAATGCAAGCAGATGTTCTCTCTGCACTTCAAACGCTCGCTCTGTTGTTGGCGCCACAACGCTCCGACAGGCCTTGCGCAAGGGGGATCAAAGGCTAATGAGACAGCCATCGCACAAACGCACCCGGCAGACCCATGAATATTGATACGGCTCTGGAGAAGGAGAGATGGAGGCGAGAAGATTTCTTCGCTCGCTGAGCTGCAGATTAAAGAAGGCAAGGGCAGGGGGGGGTGCAGCTGCATGTCAGAAGGACTTTGGGGTTGAAAGAGCAGCAGGGTATATGGTCAAATGGTGCACAGGTTCATGACAGGGCTCAGACTGGCAAAAGCTGAATTTAAAATGTCAGCTTGACTCTATTTTATCTTTAATTTATTAGTCAGTCAGAGATAGAACTGATTCCAACAACAAGAACTCACTATTTTTGAGTTAAAAAATGTATAAGAAATCTCAGTTTACTCAAAATTAATGCTCTATTAATAAACCCGCAACACGATTTGTCTCACATTAAAATGAAAAACCGGAATAGATAAGTGAAATGTAAGACATTTATTTGAAAAAATTGGAAATTGGTATCTTTTCAATATGAAAATCGCTATGCTGTTGAGGCAAAAAGAAAAACAAAAGGCAAAGCGCACATTAAAACAGAAATGTCAAACCAGACTTTTTTTTTTCTGGAGGAAAAATGTCACGGATACAGCAGGGATGTTCTGATTCCTTAACCACCAGACTGCAGACATCCATTTTGTTTTATACATTGTTCTGTATGATTGTCTTAAGTTGACATGTTCCTTCACAAAACACTGCATTATCTCATCCTGCAGGTTGTTATTTTGTCTACTGTTGCAGTTAACCTCCTCAGTGTCCCTCACTGTTTGCCTCACTGGGCCACAAGAACATGAAATGTTAAATTTAGCTCCATCCCCTGCATTAAATCTGTCACACTCATGCAAGCTGCTTCCCCCTCTGGCTAAAAAAAAAGAAAAGAAAAAGACTAAAATCAACTAAAGGTGACATCCAGGATTTCACCATCCACAAAACTAAAGGTAAAGATACGAAGGGATTGTGTGTGTGCATTTTTTTTGAAAGGGGAAGAGTGTCATTTCATCCCTTTCCTGCTTGTCGGCATGCAGGCAAAGAGACATTGGAAGGAGGACAAGTAAGTGAGGCAGGCAGACAGATAGGGTGAGAGAGACTGATTTTGCTAGAGGGCCGTCTGAAGCTTGTGGGCGATGCTGCTTCCATTTCGACTTGGGGTTGTAAATCAAGCCTCCCCTCGGGGGCCTATCTTCCATTCTCAGACCTTCACAACAGCTTGTTCTCCAGCCTGTGACGAGAGGGACTGTTGTCACAGCAGCCATCGATCGTGCGGGATGAGTTTGTCGGACCGGGGGATTTTACCATCCGAGCGTGGTCACTGAAGTGTCCCATCTTGTCTCTGTCTGTCTGTGGGTTGCATACTCTGTCGAATGCCAAGTCATCACAAGCTATTGTCAGCTGTGTCTCACATCGTTTCAGACTAGAAAAACATTCACTCACCAAGAAGAAAACACAGATTACAGATTTTAAGTGAATACAGATTTTGGGTTATATAAATACTTGGTACAAGCCAGACATAAACTTGGTAAAATAGTTAATTTTAGAAAAATAGTTAATTATTTTGCCTTTTAAACTACATAGCAAGTCAAATCTGGTTTGAAAAATGCATTTTTTATTTTGTCCACATGAACGTCAGTGCAACCTCTGGGCTGTTCAGTGCAATAAAAGCCTAAAATAAGAAAACTGCTGCATTCAGTAACTGCTCAAGTCAAGCCAGACAAGAAAAACAATTGAAGCGACTGTTGGTCACTGATTGGCACAGTCGTAAAAGGAAAAACCGTAAAGCAAAGGAGCAGAGTTTAACTTCACCCTGGCTCTGGTGAAGTGGATGCAGGAAACCTAATCTTATCTTAATAATTTAATCAGAAATCACCCAATTCAATCAGGATTTTATATCCATATTTTGATAGATTGATCCTCTCGCTGGGGTTGATTGTCTTCCACTAACAGCTTCCGTGAGTTCAAGATTTTTCTCTATTATTGGCAGTGAACAGAAGTGACATCACACTATTGCTGAACTTTTCTGTCTTTTTGTTTTGTTTTCATCGAGGCAACATCTCAGAACGTGCTTTGACTTGCATTTAAACTGTAGCATCTACTTTCTCCTCTAAAAATGATAAGAACCGTGTTCAAACACCATGTATACCCTAATGCGCATTAGTACGTTTAGCAGAAATTTTCTTTGCGTTACCACAGAACCTGATTTCTACAGTCTTTCTTATTTTGAGTCTTAAAGCCAATCAGTGCCAATGAAAACGAAGGCCACTCCCGGATTAGCTGTTTTGCTTTTGCATTTCCTTTTTGGAAATATCTGGTTACAAACTGAACTACCATAGTATGATTTCCACCTGTTTTCGAAAGAAAGTTGATTGATTTACTGGTGCATCTCTGACTTGGACTGGCAGTTTCATCTTAATTCAGACATACAAACATGAATATTTAAGTTTTTTAGTTTTTTTTTTACAGCATCTACATCAGACTAATCAGGTATTTAATTAATGACGTCGAAGAACAACTTTCTTTTATTTTAAAGTCTTTGACTACTTAAACGTTTCTAGGAAGTATTGGTGAAAACGTTCCTACACTGTAAATAACTAATGACAAGCACATTAGTTATTAGTTATCTAAGAAGATAAACACAGCTGCTACTTCTTTTTTTCAAGTCTTTCTGTAGATCTAGATATTTTTGGGCACAATACTGCTTGTTGCGAAAACGTTTCAGCTCGACATGATTTCATACTAAAATGTCTCAGGATTTCACTGAAATGCAACTTAGTTACAGCACCGAAGCTCTCTTATGTAACCTCTCTTTTGAATTACTGCTGAGAACAGATATTTACATGCACTCGATGAAAAGAAAAAAAAAATATTTTCTCAATGTCAGACATTGAATTAATTAAATCAGTAAGAATCACCTAAAATAATTAGATTTAACTACAGTACTTCTCATAGAAACTTGACTAATTTTATTTTGAATTCAGAATTCTGTGCAAAGCTCACATGATTTCAGTTTTTTAATGTTCTGATAGGATTGTTTATAATATTTTAGGTTCAATAGAACCACATCAAGCACACTGCATCCTTGTGTGATGACATGATATTCAACAAACATAGACTCCCACAAATGCTAAAGCTAATTAACGTGGCCACAGGCGATGGCGAAACATTTAGAACACTAAGTTGTCTATCCGCCATTAACACATAGATCAGGATTGATTGACAGTGATAAGACGCTCCTCCTGGCTCTGATTGGTTGTTTTTGACTGGGAACGTTTCTTTAGATGGCGATGGAGGAGCTCGATGTTTTCAGATTATCTGTCTCATACTGTCACGACATGGTGGCAGTTTTTTTTTCTTTTCAAAAATCTGTTTATTGTCTTTTACATTTCAAAAGAGACACACAGACAAATACTGTGACTTACAAGTGCACAAAACACCCAACAAAACCAAAAGAAAACACATTAACAACTTAAACATTCAAGGTGACAAACATTAGTTGATTGCAGTGAGACAGAGTACTTTAAGTTTATCTCAGGGGTGTAATTTGAGACTTAGTCCAAGAGATTTAATCACAGTCCACAAGCTAGGTATGAGGTGATGGCATCGTCCTCCCTGGTTCTAGGCATCCTGACATCAGTGTTTCAGTTTCACACATTTTTTGAGCAAGTGAACACATTTGGAATTAACATGAAGATAACAGACTTACAGCCACTACAATAAAAACATAAGTAAAATTAGCTAGAGTACATTCAGTCAGTCATCATTATGAGTATTTATATTTTCCAAGAATAGCAGGAACTTTTCCCATATCTTTTCGAACACACAATATTTACCCTTAATCATAAAGGTGAGTTTCTCCAAGGCAAGAGAGCTTGATAATGTAGACATCCAAGTCTTTAATTGGGGTCTGGTTACAGATTTCCAGGACCTGGCTATACTATATTTAGCCTGCACCAAACAATAAATTATAGATTTTTGATCAACCTTGCTTATTTGAGTTTGAGTGGGAAAAATTCCTAAGACACACAACCTAGGACAGGGATTGAGTTTAGTACCGACGATAAGTGAAATTTTATCCAAAACCTCCTTCCAAAAATTGTGAATCTCAGGACATTCCCAAAGGCAGTGAATCAAATAGCCTTTATCTCCACATTTAGCACATGTATCCGGGGTGGTGGCAGTTTTAACAAATGCTGTAAAAGTTAGATGCTGCAGGTTTAAAGACCATAATTTTGTAGTTTAATAAAAGTGAAATTAAGTTTGGCTCTCTATAGTACATTGTTACATTGGAGGGAATGAGAGAGCCTTGCAAACATGAGAGTTATCCTAACTGTAAATGAACCAGATGCAAGCATCGTGTTGTGTGTGTGGCTGCAGAAAGGACTGATATGTTTGGCAAAATTGATGCCATAATAAAGGAAGTGTATTTTGTGGAAATAATAAAGCAACACCTGAAGACATCAGCCAGGTTTAATTCAGTCATGCAGTTTGAAAATCAGTTTGGCCAAATTTTTAAAACTTAAAAAACTCAGCATTTTTTTTATTATGTTGACATTTACCAAGAAAAACAAATTTTGGTAATCCCAATCTAAAACAGTAACAGTTTAATCTGTCGGGGAGGAATTAAAGGTTATCTTTTAAACACTGTGAATTTAGATTTTTAGCTTTTTGATTTCTCTTCAGTTTAGAATCTCAAGCACATCTAACTTGGTGCACAAGTAAAAGTAAAACTTAAGTCTTTTTGGCAGACCATTAAAAACTGCTGAGTTGAGCAAATAGAGCTTCATCAAAGTAAAGCAGATTTCTAAAAATAAAAATGTTAACTTTAAGAAAATCTTAAAACCCAATCAGGTGATGCAAAATTCATAGTGGGCCATTCCAGAGGCAATGACAATGGGTTTTTAATAAGCATTGGGGCCTGAAAATATATTTAAATCAAATCAAAAGCAAATTAAATTTGAGTAGTAGAGCAAAAAGTTTTCCCTCTTGCCATGATGGATTCGCTCCAAAATTGTGCTACTTTAAAACCAAAGGGATGAATTATTCCATTTTTAAAAAGCCAATTAGCTGGTGCTTTCATGGAAATTAGAAAGTATTTGATTTTCTGATGTCGGTTTGAATTAAAACCAGAATAAATTACTCACGTTTGACAGTATTAAGAAAAAAAGACACTGATTCCTTTGACATTTGTCCGGTGAATACTTAAAAAGGTAAAATCGACCAAAAAGCTGCCATGTAGATCTAAAAGTTGAATTTCAAGCTTTCCAAAGAAAACATTACAAGTATATTTAAACACAAAGAAGTTAAAGCTTGCTTTGAGTGCACTGGACATTACATAAAAATATACTTAATCTGATAAAAATGACTGATATTGCGCCAGAGTGTCGCCAGCACTTTTGCGTTTAGTTTTTTTTTTTCTCCTCTGGCAATTTCAAAGCATTTCTTCATCTTGTTTCCTCACCCTGAAACCCACAAGAGCACACCCACTCAACCTCCCGGCCTGCTGAGAGCACTTGAAAGCAATTTTCTTTTAATCAAGTTTACTATAAAGGGCCCTCTGATGCCAGCCTCAGCAACACCTCCATTTGTTTTGTTTTTTTCCCCAACCCCATCGCTCTGAATTATATTGATTTCTTTATGAGAAGTGTAAAGTACTGTTTACTGAGAATTTGCTGTATTTATTGCTCACTCTCTCCCGTGAAGGTCTCGTTTTTCAAATACTTGTATTCAGGAATTTGAGTACTCCTTTTTAGCATTAAATAATACAGTTTTCTGAATGATTAAATCTGTAAATGCTTTCCATGAACTTAAGAGGACTGTACATTTTCTAATTTGCTTTATGATATTCTGAAAACTTAGATACTTCATTAACTGCATATGAAAGAAAAGCAGCAAGGTAAATGTTACCTTTTGCTGGATAAAGACTGGTAAGTTTGAATTATTTCCAGAGTGTCAATTATATTCCACTTGCCCTAACAAATTACCTTTCCTGACTGCAGTTGAGTCAATTCAGCCACTGGAAAGGAAATTGGATCAACATGCAAAGAAATAGTCCTGATTCAGTAGTTTGAAGAAAAGTTTCAGAAAGTAGAGATTACTACTCTTGACACTTGAGATGTTCCACAGTAAGCAAATTGTGATTTTAAGTCTTAAGTATGTTAAGACCAGATTAAATGTGCTAATGTAACTAGTGTAGTTACATTGACGTCCATCCTAACTTTATGCAACCTCTGATGGTTTAAGACTAACACATCTGAAATTTATTTCCAAAGACAAAATACTTATTGCTGTTTACACCCATTTAAAAATCCAAAATGCACTTACAGAATCCGTGATATCACTGGTTCATCGCTGCACCAGTAACTAAGTAACGCGTTACTGACATCACTGTTGATAACTCAGCATATCAAAACCAGTTTCCTGACTTTAAAGAGTATCTGCAAGTCTGAAATTCAAGATCAATCCCTCATTGATGACAAGCATTGACTAACTGAAGAGTAATAATCCTACATGAACTTAATCTCTTATTTTAAAGGGTATTACTTTTATTTTGAAAGCCTAAAGTCATTTTTTGTTGATAACAAGGAAGATATGCAACCCACAACCAGAGCTAATCATGGAGAAGCAGCATTCAGCTTCTATGCATTACAAATCTGGAACAAACATCCAGAAAACTGCAAAACAGCTGAATAACTGAGTGCCTTTAAATCTAGACTAAAAACTCAGCTGTTTAGAGTTGCTTTTGAGACCTAATCATGAAAAATGTATCAATAATCTGATGTGCAAAATGTCATGTTGATTGTGTGTTCTATGACTTTGTAATTTTGTGTTTTTATGATGTAAAACACTTTGAAATGCCTTGTTGCTATACAAATAAAATTTGATTTGATGCAATCCAGCCTATGAAGACTCTTATTTTAAAGCAAGTTTTGTTTTCGAAGTGTAAATTAATCTGCTAATTGCTAGCATGGGTCCATTTTTAAAACTAAAGTATTAATATTACATATATAGGACTAAATGTCTGGAGACTGCATCTGCTGAAAATATATTGGCAGGTCAAAAATAAATAAAAATCCTGCTTGACCTCAAAACCGATTGGTCTATTTCTGATTAAGCTTCTTTATTTAAAAAACAAACAATGCTTGTGTCAAAAAAAAATTGGAAGAACTGATGCATGCTTAACAACTGCAGAAAATCTGAAATGGATGAAGAAAAAGGAAGAAAGCTGTTGGATGTACTGAATCTTTTTTTAAAAAATGTTCTTCTTGCAGATCACAAGAACAAGATGTACCGAGAGAGCTTCCTGTGACTGAACCTGAAGAGACTGGCTGTCCAGGACACACAGGTGAGTCTCATTGTTCTACATTTCCTTTGAGACTTGATGACAACAATCCCAGAGATGAAGTGTGTAGCCAAAAATATCCAGCCATAATGTGTCAAAATGACCAGTAATGTTATCCTGTAAAGTACTACATGGTTTTAACGCTGCATGTACAGTTTATGTTCACTAATATTAAAATTTCACTCCCAAGTTTCTCACTTCTCAAAAGCTCTCAGTTCATTTCATTTAGGTATCGACACAAATGAACTGAGTTACCAGGAATGTAGTTTGTGCATATTTTAATTTATTCAGTTTCTTCTACTACTTTTGATTCCTTGAAGTGCAGCTGGCTCCACAGTTGACCTAAATGTTACACAAACAGTGACTATTTTCTGCACCATGTTGAAATTACTGTGTAATTGTGTAATTTCCCAATACACACACAGGAATAAGCAAACCTTTTCATATAAAGTCATTGAACAAAACTGCAGCTTTTATATTGAAAAATACTTTATTTAAATCCACAAAAACTTATTAGAGAAAAATAAATCCTTTTCTAGCAACAATGAGAAAACAGTCAGCCAAAGTTTTCTTCAGTATATGAAGCATTGAAATTTTAATCTACACAGCTGCTTGCCTAATGCGTTTTAATGAAACTCCCCCACAAAATAAAAAACACTCAGCTGCTTTAAAGTACTTTAGCCAGGAAAAATGAAAAATGACAAAGGAATAAAACCCTTAAATATCTTTATGTGCATTATTAAAAGCACAGTGCCTGAGCAAAGCTTTTTCAATAAGTGGAGAAAGAATAAAAGCTTAGATTTTATTTATTAGTATGGCTTTTCTATTTACAGCTTCCATCCTGTGTTTGAGTTCCCTTTTTTTTCTGCATCCCAGCTTATTTTCAGGAGAAAATGGTTTTCAGAAAAAGGCCAGAGATATAATGATAAACTGAGCCTTTTTTGTAGGTATAATGCCGACTGGAACTGAAATTCTGAGTTGCATTGGAACTTGCAGTTTAAGGGAAAAGTAAACCATGACCTGATACCAAGAGAATAAAGTAGAAAGGGAATACGAGAAATATCCAGGAAATCAGGGTAGTGTCCACATTTGGGGAGTTTGATTTATTTTATTGAACTTTACCACATTTTGTCAATGTTTAACAGATAATTGTGGAGGTAAAATTTGCTTTATAACGTGATATTCTAAACAAAATCCAGCACCGGGTGTCATCTGATAACAGCTGATTCAAAAGCAAACATACATTTTATTTAATTTCAAAATAATTTTAGTGTAAGTACAGCAGTTTTGAGAAGGACTGAGAAATATTTTTGGAGAACACTAGTGAACAAATGGCGCCATTCAATCCATCACCTGAAAATCGAAAGCGTATGACGCAACTGCTAACCTACCAAGACATGGTGGTCCACCTGAACATGTAGTCTGGTTAAGAAAAGCGATAATCAGAGAAAGTCAAGCAAGCCATGATGACTCTGGAGGAGCTGCAGAGATTCATGTGGGAACATATTTCAGAAATACAACCATCAGACGTGCACTGCACAGATACAAGAGTGGCCAGAAGAAGTCCTGCAGTTTGAAACATGTCATATAGAAGATACTGCAAACATTTGGAAGAGCTTTCTTCAGAGCTGATGGATGGAGCAAAATACAGGACAAGGTTGGAAGAAAACCTGCTTGTAAGCAGTGGAGGACATCAAGATACAATGACAAGAACACCAACCCTCTAGCTATGCGTAAGAATGCCAAAATCAGCGAGGGCTGAATGATGCAGAAAGCAGCGACAGCAACAAGCTCAAAGTGAACGTATTTTCTCCCGGAGATAGTTGAACAGGAGAGGATGATGTGAGCAGAGTGAAATATCAGCCTCTCAGAGCGCACACTTAAATCTTGTGTTTTGTCAGGGATTTTAATGATGCTACGCTCGGTAAGCTCAGGTTGCTTCGTGTCAGCACTGACCCTCATGGCCAAGCTATGGTGACACCTTCCCGTCTGTGTTAATGAGATGACTCCACTCCGTCTACGGGTCACAGTGATATTTACAGAGTCCGTTGTTGCAGCAGAGATCCACGCCTCCTTGTGGCGCTCCCTTGTCTCATTTGCATTGCTTTCAGACTTCCCCTTCCTGGCGTTCCCTCCGTTTTATCCCTCTCGCTGAGCTCCTCCGTGATCGACAGGCTCCTTCACACTTCTCTTCATTTTGTATCGCACATGTTAATTAAAGCTTCTAATTAGCTTTCTTCACTAAAAGGCCGCATTAAATCAGAGTTGGAATGGCAAATGATTCCTGGCATTAGCATAATTGTGTTTTTGAAGTGGAAAGACTCAGGCATTAGGGATTTTTTGTTTCAGTGATTTGTTGTTTGTGGCTCGGCGCCTAAGGGGCTACTGGAGGTTGGTCGGGTGGCTTGTGGGGCCGGGGGACACTACAGGGGCCCCACACACTAATGAGGCCTGCTACACTCTGATGGAGCAGAGATAGGGGGAAAAAACAATGCTGCGACGCATTGCCGTGAGGTTCTTCGAAGATTGCATCAGAGTGAAAAAGAACACCTGTGGTGTCTGTGTTTGATAGAGGAACAGAAAAATAAAGCATCTGCAAATTTTACCCTCACCTATGTTACCTGGTTTGCTTAGTTTTTAAGAAATTGCATCATGTAACACTGATTCCAACTGTCGTCCTTTCCTTGAGTACAGCACAAAACACAACTAGTCTAAAGAAGACGAGGACTCGCCATCTGAAAACGTGCAGAAAAATATCCAAATCTGACTCAGACTGGTGTCACAGTTTCTTTTCAAGGAAAACTTTTCTCTCTCTTGATGTACATCTCATTATATTCGTGACCAAGCAAGATAGTTCCCTGCAAGTAAGTGCAAAAAGCAGCAGGAGCAAAATATGTGGTTTTTCTACTAAAATTTTACTGATGCTGGTGGTTACATCATAGGTAGCAAATTTAAAAAACTATCTAATTGAATGTGTGCATATTGTTTATGTTTAGCTACAAACTATTCACACTGTAGCAGGAATTAAGACAGGAATTAAGAAAAGTAGGAATTTGAAAACAATATTTGCATGTTTACTGCCGACAGTGGGCAGATCTTTGTAAAAACAACAACATCTGCACCAGCAAATGTTCGTGGTGGACTGGTGCCCGTTTTCCTCAGACTCCGGGCGAGAGACGGGGTACACCCTGCAAAGGTCGCCCATCTGGACAATATAGAGGTCCACAGGACAGATAGCCATGCACACACATTCACACCTAAGGGCTTATTCATGCACAGGGAGAATATGCAAACTACATGCAAAAAGACCGCAGGCTAGGATTCGAACCCAAGTCCTTGCGCCAAGGCAACTGTGCAGCCCAACTCCATTCATATTAATTCAAATGTTCTTGGCTGCTTATAACCAGATTATCAATGTTTGCTACCCTGCAGGAGTTTTGAATAATTACTTAGATGCTTTGAACTGTAAACTAGGTAAAGTTGTGGCATCAGCAATAATGTCCACAATAAAACATGCTGCAGAGATAATTACTTTGGAGCCAGTTTGTGTGAAAAACTATAGCAATAGCGCTCTGCTGAAGGAAACTGCAGAGAAGGTAAATTATGTTTGCATTTACAGAGTACAGTGCTGTTTCTTGTTGTTTTGTCCTTGTGCGGCACTTTGAACTGCTTTGTTGCTGAAATGTGCTTTTACCAATAAAGTTGACTTTATTATATTAATAGTTCTACCCACTGGCCTTAGTCATTGCCTGTCAGTACATGTAAATGGTCCAACTCTCACAAAATGGAACATGGTGCATTTTTTCTACCTTTTTGTGTTGCATATGGACCATATTTGTTGATTGTTAAACAATGAAATGCCTATTTTGCAAATGCCAAGTCTTGACTTTTGTGCTAAAGACACCAAACAACAAAGCACGTTCAGTCAGGAACAAAGGCTAAAGAAGTGGAAAATCTAAAACATGTAGAGTGTGCCAAAGAAAACAAGATCTGAAATTGTTCTGGAAGAATATTTTGCTTAGCTATTCTCAGAATCTTTTAGATTTTGGCATAAATTTCTTTATCATTGCCAGCTATTCGTGATGCATAAGTTTCACCAGAAATTAGATTAGAAATTTAAATGATAGCCAAAAAAGTAACATTTTAATTTAAAAGAAATCCACAGTAGTGCAGCCAGGATGTAAAAGCTTTATTTGGGAAAATGATTCTCACATGCATGTTAAAGAGCCACTGGCAGCCATCTAATTTATAAAGGATGAAATGGCAAGAAGATATGAAATTTAGTACAATAAGTATATTAACTTCGAAACTAAAGCTACATTTATGTTTTTGCTTAAGTCTATAAATTAGAGATAAAAAACAAAGCAAATGTTTCAGTACTTTATTTAAAATAAAAGAAAGTTGAGACATTTTTGCTTTATTTTTCAGCTAGAGAATTTCATACATGGGCAACTCTTGTCGCTAACCTTTGGGATGCTTAGTGGGCACTTTTCCCATCACATGGGGGTTTGGTAAGAGTCCTTTAAGTTTCAAGAACTCAGAAGGTCCACTATAATTGACTCCCAGTAGAAAACACAATATTTTGTCTTATTGCTCCCCAAACATTTGACTGGCACTCCATGCACAGTGCATTGCAGACCAAATCAGATGGATGTGCTGTATATTTTCCCTGAAGTCTGCATGAGGAAATGCCATGAAGTTTCTGCAAATTCCATTTGACCTTAATAATCTTTGCATCTGCACTGAACACTGCAAATCCTTCCTAATGCAAGAAGAAATGATCAAAAACAAGCATTGAGCTGTAGTGAGACATCCCTGCCAAGTTGTTGAGACTTTCTGAATCCACTCACTTATTAGTGTGAAACTCTTATGCCCCAGGTTATATTCTTTTTTTGTAGTGTGGCACATATGGATTTACAGCTGATTGCCACTGTGCACATCCTCACCTATCAAACATGAGTGAAGCTGTCACCAACCCATGGATTGCGCCTCCGGGTAGACATAATGTACTTTTCAGAGTCTTCCTCTGGGCAAGACTAGCTCTGTGCTGCTGTGGTGAAATTATTCACGGTGAACTTGCCTTCCCAAAGGCGCGGCGGTGGAGCGGTGACAGTTTGGGGCTTGTGTGATAGCCAGGAGTGTTATATGAGTTATTATTGAGCCAGCCAGATATACGGAGCACAATGCGGCACATTTCCACTCCACGGCCTTAAATCTGCTTCAGGCATGAAAACCCATTAAGATGCATCGCAAGAAGCAGAGAAAGGGTTGAGGAAATGATGTAAGGAAGAGGAACTGGGGATGAATTCTTCTTCATAAGGATGTTTTTAATCTAAGTGTTTATTATTCGATTCTATTTCTCTGAACCAGTGCAGCCAGTTGAAGGACATTCTCCTTTGTTCCTCAGGAGACTGATGTAATTATCTGGAATATATTCTTAACAGCAAAAATGCCATGGTTAGTAATCTGTTTTAGAAATGGGAATTCTTTGAGAAATTAGAAGAAAAGTGGGAGTTGGGGAGGAGGATGAAAAACCAGGAAAGACCAGCTGTGTCAAACAAATATGGAGGTTTCAGTTACTGCCTGACTCATTTTAGAAACGTCTAACACTCATTATATCCGTTTTACTGCTGTTAGTCAAAACTCAGTAGGAGATCAAACCAAGGGCACCGCTGGAGGCTTGAGTTATACAACAAGAAATTCACCTTCTGTGGCCTGACAGCATTTTATTTGCCGTTTTTCTAGCTT
This sequence comes from Xiphophorus hellerii, assembly GCF_003331165.1. Classification (NCBI taxonomy): domain Eukaryota; kingdom Metazoa; phylum Chordata; class Actinopteri; order Cyprinodontiformes; family Poeciliidae; genus Xiphophorus; species Xiphophorus hellerii. The sequence continues at coordinate 10,580,470 of NC_045688.1, read as the reverse complement.
TTTGTTGCTTCGTTTAAGTTTAAAAAGTCGAACTGAAAAAATGTGTCCACATTTATTTTTCTTCATCTGCATCCATTGGATGTGCACAATCAGACCAGTGACAGTGACTTTCAAGTTGCATGTTTTAGTTGAATGCAGCTTAAGTTTGTTGGGCCAAAGTTTTGTTTTCATTTGCTGTTTGGGTAAAGTTGGGGGGGGAAGATTGTGGCTGTGGGTGGAATGTTTTCTCATCTTGTCAGAAAACATAGTTTTCTTTGCCTCCACTCTGAAAACACATTTTCCAGTTAGTGAAAGTCACAGCTTTACAAAAAAAAGAAAAAACAGTAATATTGGTAAATTGTTTACACAAGCATGTTGTCAGTTCTACCAAGAAAACAAGCACAAAAATGTATTTAAAGCGCAGGCAAAATGCCAAGCGGTGCTGTGTCTGTTTTTGAACCAATTATGACTCATCGTGACTAGTCCACGATAGGTGTGGTATTTTCCTCTCAAAGTAAATTGACACTAAGAGATCATTGATGAGTCGACGGAAATGCTTAGGTACACACAAAACAAACTTGCCATAAAGCATGATTATTTTGGGCTCTTACTGATTGAATTTACGTGAATAAATGGTGTGAAGGCCGGAGTAAGTTGCCAGTGTCGAGACGCAATTAAATTTTACACCATTTGTCAATTTACTTTTCCTATTAACAAACATTAAAAATCAAAGTATTTAAGAATTTAAATAGTTTCAGCTTTATGAGTTGCAGTTTTCATGAAACTAATCTAGTCTTTCTCTGTCACTTATGATTTATTTACATCAAAACTAAGTAGATTTTTGAGGCTATTTGGTAGTAAAACATTTGATTTGGCATCGTTGAACCAACATCATTTTAATCTGAAAGACCCTAAATATTTACTTGATACCAAAGTTTCTTTAAAAGCTTCTCAAAGACCTCTGTGGCCCATTGAGATAAAACCAATTCTTAGTACAAAAAAGTGAATTAAACAGTACAGTCAAATTGCTACTGATTGAAATTGACAAGTATATTTTGGTTAAAAGGATTATATCTAATTTATCAACAAATCGAAACCTAAAAAAAAAATCCACATGGAAAATTTTATCTGCCAAATTTTCTTGCAGATAACAAGAAAGCAGGTTGTTTTCTTAACATTAAATTAAGATTAAGCACCTGTCTAATATGGAGAAATATCCATCCACCTTTTGAGCAAAAGCATATCAGCTAAATTAAACTAAGCCAGCTGAAAAACGCGAGGCTTGAGAATAAACCGATATTTTCGCTTCAAAATTCCCAGTGCCTCAGTGAATATAGGCAGCGATCCGAATATCAAGATAGAAATACGGCAGATAAACACACTCACCAATGGCAGCCATGATTGAGTGCAAGTGTCTGTGTTGGCGGTCAAGGTCAGCTGATAATGGGAGAGATTGAGGACGGGATGATGCGGCAGGGGGTCGGCAGCAGTCTCAGGTAATGAGATTTACAACCCTGAGCTCTTGCTGCACCCCTTTCTCTCCCCCTCATCCCTCACCTAACATGATTTATAGATCTAATAGACGTCACCGCTCTCACCTAAGATAGAGGCCTCACATCATCGCTAAGGGAAAGTAATCTGTTCAACAGGGCAAGATTATAGAGACAATTTTACCATGATGTTCCTGATCATACCTGGTAAACTGATATTCCTGGGCGTCCGAGGAAGAAGTTGGTTTGGCTACTGGCTGCAGTAAAGATGAATTAATGCAAAACCATCAGTTTTAATAAAACTATAAAACTGCATTGATCATTACGTTTTATCACAGGTAAACCAATAAGACAGCATTATGACCAGCACAGGTACTCTCAGAGGTAATGACTATACAGCCACATTCGCAGAAACAGCATCAACTTCTAGGATAAAATGTTCTCCTGCATTTAATATATCCCATCCACCAAATGGTGTGATGATGATATTTAGTGTTATTTCCTTCACCTGTCAGAGGTCAGAATGTGATGCATTGCTGCTCTATAGTTATGTCAAAAGGGTGAACTGAAGATAACCCAGACTTTTCTCTTTCTGGTTTATGAAGAGAGGATGAATTACATTTCCTAAATGTAACCAAGCCTATTCCTGGTCCCCCTAGTCATTTTAACTTAATACAAGTAGTGGTTAAATGTTCCAGGTCATCGATTTACGAAGCTGGTATAAAAACAACTAGACTGAGTCCTGTAAGGGAAAAGATCCAACATCAATATTCCCAAATAAGACTTTTGAAATTTGTAAGTCTTTAACAGACCGTCATGGTTTAGCTTTGGTGCCTAAAACTTTACTAGAAGGTCCAGATGTATCTGCACTATTCACTCATTTAGCAAAAAAATGGATACCCAAACAATTAGTCGAGTAAAACTAAACCAAATTGACTTAGAAATCTGTGTATCTCAAGCAACAAATGCAATTTGTAAAACAGATACAACACAAATAATAAAACATTTTTTTAAAGTAGCAGGACGTATTGTAAATTAAAATTTATCCAATAACATAAATCTACACAATTTAGCTTCAGCCTGATATGGACATCTTCCTTCAATCTTTTATGCAAATCAGGTGGTTGGTCCCTTCATAGATCCAGAACCAACGGCTCTGTTAATCAGGTTTTAGCTGACTTTATTCTGAAGGTTTAAACTTAAATAAACAAACTTAATGAACTCTTTAAACACTCTGAGTCACTTTAATGTTAACATGCTATTTTGAGCTTAGGAAAACCACAGAGATGTAGTTGCAATGACAATCTTACAATTCGTTTCTCTTCAGTCTATCCTGAAGAGAGAGGATTTCTCAGGTGTCTCCTCAAGATGTAAATTATTCAAATAGATAAAGTTCTAGTTTTCAAAGCATTATTTCTGAAAACAAGAATTTTAGTTTTTCTTCTTCTGATTGCGATCCGACTCCCGTTGTTTTCCTGTTGTGTATTTGATGTCAATGGTGGTTTCTGCCGTCAGCACGGTCACAAATCTGGGCTGCATGTTTTGAGCAGGCAGACCTCCATAATATTTATGTCCACAGATACAAATTTGTCATATTTGCTTCATCCGTCCTTAGATGTTCGGATGGAAGTTGACACTCCAGGGATTTGGTATCCCATCAGCGACTTAGTGGGCCCTTTTTTGGAAATATTTACAGTTGAGCTGAAGAAAATACCAAGATGGTCATTTTGCATTGTTACAATAGAAGAAATCTGAGGAGAGAAATGAGTTCTGAGCTTTATAGAGAAGAAACAGGCTACAAGAAGCTGCTTAAATGTATTATTTTGAACTTACCAACTCCATCCTCTATTACATATGTAGGATTTGTAACGCTGGCAGCCTGTTGGGTTCCAACACTGTGCCAACATGTTTTTTCAACACTGTCTCAGCTAGAAACTTCAGATTGCTGTTCCTGTAGGCAGTGCTGACTTCTCTACCAGCAGTAAACGTTTGAAACTTTTAACAACTTTAAAATGTCACCAACCAATGTTCTTGACTTAATTTCTTTCAAATGGCGTGCTCCTGTTTTGTTGAGCTGCTTGTCTCTTATACAAACACAGTAATTCGTCAAAGTTTTATACCTCAACAAATCCGGAGTTTACAGTAGCAGGTGTTTTTTTTAATTAGTTTTCAGAAACATTCTTTGTACCTGCCTTTTTATTGTCTGCAGTCTGTAGTTAAGATGAAGCAGCTCTGCAGAAGACAAGAATGTGACTAAAGATACAAATTGATCATTTTACTCTGAATATGTAATGATCAAGTCTGTAAAACGGTATAATGAATCGGCATAACCAAAAATACGTAAAAGTTGAGTAAAGGCATTCTGAATTTATAAACGCTCGTACTGAAGGATAATTACGTTCAACAAAAACAAGTGGATCAGAGCATGCCTAAATTAAGCTGCTTTTCTCCTGATATTTGATTTAACAGATATTTAGTGAAGTACTGTTGAATAACATTCCCTCATTATAAAAAAAAAGTACAGAATAAGTAAGGTTATGAATTTGTGAAAAATCAGGACCTGGAAACCAAAGGTGCTGCCAACTAAGAAATAATGAAATTATTTAGGCGTGCGATGCTCTGTGCTGCTCCGTTCTTGTGACGAGACTCTTACTAACATGACATTCAACTGAAACAAAATACGGGCTGCACTATTGTTCCAGTACACTGCATAGACCAGCTGAGGCACAGCAGCAGTGAGGGTGGAAGCCACTGAACTCGCTGCTCATTACCAGAACAACCTCTCCTGCAGCAGCACAACAACCGAGGAAACAATCGGCGTCTGCTCAGTTCTGTTTATTGGCTCTTGTGTGCAAAAACACAACAATATGGTGACGGCCAGATTGCCCTCCAGTAGACGCAGTGTTAATATTTGCACCAAGTCCGCAGTACGTGTTGAAAATTGTGCTAGATTGGATTTCGGTTGCACAAACATCCCCCTTCAGTTGTTTGTTTTCTAATGCAGTCTCCCATCTTTGTGTACTTTGAGAATTAAACCAATAAGCCCCCCTGCTAAGCTGAGGCGAGCCGTTATTGATGTGCTGCCTTTTTATTGTCTGGAGTTTATTCAGTTCATATTTATTGTGTCTGCCTTTGTGCCAAGAAGCATTTACTCTGAGCAGAGAGACTCAAAGGGGCTCAAAGATCCACAAACAGCTGTGGAGTTTCAGGCAACAATATGTTCTGTTAACTGTTTCAGACGAGGGTTTTATTAAATTTTCAGTTTTTCATTAAAATCGTACATTAAGTGGAACAATATGATTAAAACAGCAGATAAAGAGACATTTTGACATTGAAAAACATTAATTTTAGACAGGAAGAACTCCAGAGCATTTAAGGGCTGTTTACACTTTACCAACATGGCTCATTTTCTCCCATAATGTGTGCAGAGACATATCTGCAGTCTATTTGAGTAAGAGATGCCAGATTGCACAAAGAAATAACTAATAGTGCAGAAAATGCAATTTAGGTCCCAGCCTTCCTTCATTTAATTTTTGTTTCTTTTTTTTTTTTTTTTTTTGCTGTGGAAAACAACTTTTTGTTGTGCGCATAAGTCAAGTTCTGAGAAACGCAACCAACTCTGCTTCTGATTAGAGTTAGATTTTATTAACCATAGACCAAAAACTACACATAAAAAATACAAACAGCTATTAACCCTTTCATGCATAGTGGTCACTACAGTGGACAGCTATCTAAAAGCCATTTTCTTGTGCTTCCTGTGGATTTTTATGTTATAAATGCACACAGACCACTGAAGTGGACACTAATGTATCATAAAATATACCATCAACTACTGGCCATCAGCTGCAAATGCAAGAAATTATTTTTGTTAAATACAATATGGCCGACAGACAAAAAAGCATGAGAACCGACCCGGTCCCTCCTTCTACTGTAGACGACTCTTGCAAGTAAAAAAAATATTGTGACATCAGATAACCCCTAAGGAACAATACTACTGATGTATTTTTCAAATAACAACTTTGTATTTGGACAAAATTACAATTGATCACATAAAAATAAAAAAAAAAATAAAAAATTATTTTTACAAAAAAAAATTTCCTACCTTTTTTTATGCCTTAAGAAAAAAATTTTTAAAAATGGAAAAAAAATTCTGACACAAAGGATCATAATTCATGCATGAAAGGGTTAATTTTATAATTATTTCAAACTCTCCTGCTGTAAAAACTTATATGTACACATCTATACATTGGATGTGGAATACAATATGATGAAAACTGACCTGGATCTTTGGGATGGTGGTGATAAATATGGTTCAATTATTATTATAGTCAAAGAGTTGATGGTGTAGCAATTTATGGAGAATGAATAAGTTTCTTTTAAGTCATGTTGTTGTTTTTTTTACCATGGTGTATCTTGATTAGGGCTGTACAATTTTTGCAGATTATTTAATTGAGTTTCTGCTTTTAAATGGTGCATGTGAGTATATTTTCCCAAATCAATTCACAGATTTAACTCAATTGTAAACAGAACCTCAGAAGTGTTAAGAAGTGTCAAACATGTCCTTAGCAAATTAACAAGCTGAAATATTATATACAACAAAAAAACTGCACTGAACGTTTAAAGTAATTTCATTTTTTCTCTCTGCATTTTATTGTATCTCCCCAAATCAATTGCTTTAGCTAGGAAAATTATAAACGGTACCTCAGGATCTTCGTGTCCATGGAGATATCTGCCAAAATATCCTCTGAGAGAGACCAGCTCCTAAAGGGTTTAGGAGCTGGTATTAATTTTGCTCGTTTGTCAGCCACTTAGCTCTTTCACCTGAGGAAACATTCTCAGCTGTGAGGACAATAAATAGTGCTGTCAAGTGTCTCAACAGTTTTAAGCGCGGTGGAGAAAATGCACCGTTGATTTCTCAGCGGTGTAATGCGGCTTTATTAGTGCAAAACTAAAGGCGCACATTTTTCCTCCTGTTTATTCCTCTGCCGGCAGAGTAACGAGTCTTCTGAGCTCCAAGTGAACCATGAATATCGGGGAATTGCAGCAATAATCCACATGCAGACAAAGAAACTAAAGGTGATGCAGAGGACGGCTAAGGAAACTGTAATGTCTTTTTGCATCCCGAGGCATTTTGTGAGCGTACATCTTGTGCAGATGAGTTGAAGCTTCTCTTTTCTATTCATTAATTTCCACACATATTATAATATCTACCAGTTGGTATAGAACATAAAATGTAACAAGACAAGTGTTGTCAGTGAGAGCTTAAAATGGCTGCTGAAAGTCAGAAAACTGGAGCTGCACCAAGCTCAGCAGACGGTGGACAGGCTTGTGGTTGGATGGCTGAGTTCGAAGGCAGCAGCTTGTTAGGATGGAAATGGATTAGCAAGAGGCACAATGGGAGTCTTAGGCATGTCTGTGGTGTTGTGTTAAAGCTCTGCCTATGTTGCCCGGGCTGCTAGACTCATTTATGCCCAGCGGTGCATGCGGCAGCCAACTCTCTCACACACGGCGCTTTTCTAATTGCCACGGTTTCTTCTGCGCCCGCAGCCCAGCCTCCATTCGGCATCCATCAAAGCCATGAATTAACCTGCAGCGCGGCACAAATGTTCTGTTTGTCACATGCAGCTGCAAGTGGAATTATTTCTACCAACGCCGCTGTGTAACAATGTTGAGGATACTGAAGAGATTTTACACACAAATGAACAATTTATTCACGATTTAATTTTCCTTTACCATCAAATCCAAACTGCATAGAAACAGATTTCTTTTTGTGTGAATCTAAGCTAGTAGATACTCATTTCTGATCTGACCTCACAACTTTGTAAACAAATGGAGCAACACATTTAAATGGTCATTTAAATACTGCTAAAATGAAAGAAACATTGGCTTCATTGGCATGAGATTTTCTCGGTTTTTCAAAGATTCTCCATCTTATTGATGACTGAAATGTTGCAAGTACTTTTTAAAGTGTCTCAGACAACTACAATTAAGATCACAAAGTGACAGATTTTCATTTAGGTCACCTTGCATTCATTTGAGTACAAGAACATATGGAAACCCTCAGCAGATGCCAGGAAAGCTAAAGAATCCACACGAAAACTTATTCAAAGGAAGGATCCAAAGAAAACAACCCAGTAGTGGGAGCAGTGTCTGACTGACAGGTGATGCCTTAGAAGTGAGGTAAAAACAACATTACAGCACCACTTTGAACTTAAGATGTTACTACAAAGGAAAAACTCTGGGTGTTGCCAAGCTCTTGGTTTAGAAAAAGAGAGAAATGTATTTACTCTTTCTAAAAAAAAAATCCCAACAGCAACTCGTATATCTTTGTTTACATGTTATTGATCCTGTATAATCTAAAGAAACCAGTCTAGAATTGATCTACCTTGCTTGTATCGCCTGCCTCAAGGTTTGCACAAACTAATAAAATCCTATCAATAAGTCCTGTTGTGACATTTAGGGATGTGTTGCTTTGACATAATGAAATTGCTTTATTTTTATTCAATACTTAAGCTCCAAATGTAGGGATCTACAAACTTGTTTTTTGTAATGGGGGGCCTGTGGTACAGCAACATGAAAAATATTTAGGTTTATTAATGTAGGAGGAGGCAGATCTGGGAGCAATATCCAAACATTCACAAGAACTTTGAATAACAGAGGTTACACTTGTATAATACTTTGACATTCATTAAAAATGCTTGTAAAACTGCCTGGACTAGTAATATTTTTGTGGAGTAGCAACTGCACCTCTCCCTTTCTCCAACTTCTAGCTGTCCCACCATAATTGTGGACTGCTAAGGCTTTTTGAAATCTCCAACTGGGGTTCTTTCAAGATCACCCATCTTCCCTTGCCCTGCTGAAAAAGCATGCCCACAGCACAACACTGCCACCACCCTGTTTTACCATCATAATGGAGTTTGAGCACGTCTTCGTGCTCACGTGAGGGATATCACTTCTCTGCTTTGACAATTCCTATTGCAATATTTTGGAAAAGTCATTTTCTGCTTCATTTTTTGCTGTACAAATGACACAAGCTGCCAGATTTTAAGAAGCGGTTTATATGAATGTTTCTCAGGTAGAAGAGCACCAAATGTGTTTATGGTCACGGCTCAAGTCCTGAGTATGTGCAGGCTGGGTAAATGAGGACTGACAGGCCCCTAATGCCCTCTGCAGCGAATAAATGGATAATCTGGAATCCTGTTGTGATGCCCCCCACCCTCCTTCGTCCTGTGTCTGAGATGAGACACAAAGCCATCTGAGCACTCCAATGACACAGCCAAAGATTGATTTTCTGTGTGTGTGTGTGTTTGTGAGAGACAGAATGTCAGCAAGATGAATTTATTCACTGGGTTTCACAGTATCAGGCAGACCATTTACATATTTATTTGTCATATTAGAATGTGGTGACAGTGATGTTATTCCATTGCTCCCTCTGTGGTGTCACTTTGGGAGGTTTTGCATTTGCCTCAGAACCAAAAAAAAAAGGCAGAGGCACACGTTATGAAATTTGAATGCATCTTTAACCCTTCACATTTTTATCTCTGTTTAGAAATAAATTGACATGGTGAGATGCACATGGAGAGACCTGCCGTTACGATAAGATCTGTCCACCTTTATTATTGTTGTCATGGATCTCAAAGGCAAGTAAAAGTTAAACTTGTGAATTTGCTCCTAAATCAGCCTCTGGTAACTTTTCTGGCACTATCTTTAAATTGCATCTGTTAATTTGCAATACAATTAAGTAAAGCCATGTCAAAAATAATAAATGTAAATTTAAGAGATTAAGTTGCATTTCATTGTGACTTATGCTGAACTCTTCAACCCACATTGATTGCGGGTTTCTCAGTTTGTATCTTGGTTGTAGCCTTCACATGTGAACCGATCAGCTAATTGTTGCGTTAGGTGGGGAAGAAGAAAAAAAGATTGCTGGTTTCCAGTGTTTTCGAAACAAAGTAAAGTGTGGCATGCACTTTTGATCAAGAAAGATAGAGAAGTGTAATGAAATAAAAATCCCCACAGAGGGGATAGACTAGTGGGTAAGTCATGTCCAGCTGCAATGCTCTTATCAGGTGGGGATTTTCTGGAAGTGTCAGTCGGTATAGGAAGCCTTCAAGGCTCTCAGGGAAAAGGGGATGCGGCGGTAGTGACAGGGCTATCTTCCTCTGACAGCCCAAAGACCTAAAACCGGATGGCTGGGACAGATAAGGCTCTGTAGGCAGAGAACACGCACAAGCGCACAACACACAAGCACATGAGCGCACGAATACACACCCACAGCGCTGGCATTCACTTTGCATGAACAAATTCCCTATTGCCTGACCACTCGCTCATTCATTCACTTATATGCACTGACACACACATGCACACCCCCACACACACACAAACTGGTTCCCTGTCTGCCAGCCAGCGAGCCTTCCCATTAGCCCTGCTGCAGTGTGCTGGGTGAGGAGCGCTGGGGCGAGAGACATCAATTTGCTTCCTCTAATGCGCTCGCTGCCCCCACAAGACATATTGATTATTTCTTCCCCGCAAAGCGACAAATAGCAATTTCAGGGGCATAATGGAGATAGATGGTTGGTTTATAAGAAGCCCCCAAAGAAAAGTTGTAAAGGAGGGGGGGGGGGGGTTGTTGGACGGCGGGAGTGGGCGTTGGATGGGAATGCTCACGCTTTTTCCACACGTCATTCGCCCGTCTGTCTCCCGTCTGTTACCTTGACATCACTTTTTCATGACTCTGCCCCTTTCACCTGAGGATAAACAATTAAACAGAAAACTCCATGAGAAATAAAGTGGGGAAGGATTGAAATAAATAAAAATACATGGTAACAATATCTTGTTGAACCACCAACAGCACCAATAGATATTCATTACGATCCACAGGATCATCACCTCCTCTCGTTTTTAATGGGTGGACTGCAGACAGCAGCTGCTGCCGCAGTGTTTGCTCTGCCTTTATTCCATCTACCACATATCTCCTTTGTTATTATCACTGTGACTAAATCCATGTGTTGCTCTTATGAGATGAGAAATATTTGATTTGGGTCCAGTCTAGTTCGGGGTTGACGTTTGTCGTAAACCTTGAGTACTTATTTATAAGGAGTGGGGTGTATTTTGTTTAATGTATTTTATGCGGCAGACCAAAATAAAGTGAAGCACTGAGGTGGAAAGAAATTATGCATGTTTATTTGAAATTTGAGAGCAGAAGATTCTTGAAAGGATCCTCCCCCCTTGGGTCAACCGTATGTATAACTATCCTTCACTCCAGTTATGGCTGCAGGTCTTCAGGCATGTCTCTTTGCACATCTAGAGACACATTCTTGGCTTTTCTTCTTTTGCAAAGGATCCATTCTCAGATTGGAATAAGAGCATCTGAACATCAGTTTACAGATCTTTTCAGCTTCTCAACTGGATTTATTTGGTTTTGAAAAGTTTGACACAAGAATATACATATGTAATATATTCTATTGAAGCTTTTCTGTATGTTTAGAGTTTTTTCCCCTTTCCTCCATACTCAGAGCTTCTTCTTTTTTTTTTACAAATTTTGTTCTTATCACTTTGACTGCAGGAACACCATGTTTCATTGTGGAGAACATATTCAGTCTAGTTTGAATCATGCATGTGTGAACGTTTACTTTAAGCCTTATCTATCCATAACGTCAACATTTTTGCTATGGCCAATTTTTTTTATAGCTTATAATTATTATTATTATTATTTTTTAAAAAGGTATCTTCTGCCTTTCTTGCTTTGTAGTTGTTCTATCGATGGATTTCCACACCGTAACCTGTTTGCTGTGCTGTGTTGACGTGACTGAATACCAATGTATGCCACACAAACAGCTTTTTATTTGTAATAATTCTCAAAACCTTGCATTTCCTGCTTCTTACTTTATGTTGATATCACATAAAACCCTAATAAAACACAATATTTGCAGTTACAAAGTGACAAAATGTTAGTTCGAGAGATACAAATGATTTTGCTTGGTTCTGTATAAGTATAATTTATCCCCATATCTGGATGCCGCCTTTATCAGAAATATTCTCCAAAGTTGCGTCGGCTATTTTTACACATATCTGCCGTGACCTCAAATGGCTCTCCTCCATCAGAGCTAAGTTTATTATATAACATCCTTCCTGTTTTGAGGAAGCTGATAACCGCCAGCTGAGGAAATCATTGTTGCTGCAATCTCCAGGTAACAAATGAAGTCTGCAGCTCACCCAATGCTCGGAAATGTAGCTTGATAGCTTAGCTGCAGAAAACAGTTTCTATCCAAAATGATCTGTTCACTGATGATGAGTACCAACAATAATCCAAGATCTTGTAGATCTAACACACATTCACTGCTTTGTCACATAAACTCTATTAAGGCCCAGTGAGTGTGAAGTCCTGAGCCGCTCGCCGTGTGAACAGATGGTTTAAGTTCAGGCAGACTCGCCCTGAGGAACTCTAAGTAAATATTTGACTGCTGGTGCTTAAATTAAACTCAGTCTATATTCACTTTACTCTGCCAAATCCTTATGTGGGTGAAATGTGGTGCAAGCATGATTTTCTAAGATAAGAGCAAAAATCCAATTAGTCAAACATGGGGAGGTCTGGTTTTAGTGAAAAAAGTGGGGTTTAAAAACGAGGCAGCAACTCTGTTTGGATGGCCCTGGCTTTATTTTTGAGCTTCTCATAATTATGGTGATTTAAGTTAACATTTCACTTCTTTTATGTTTCTTATTCAGATCAAGAAAGCGGAAATATACAAAAAATATTGCTACAAAATAGTCTCAGTGAAAATTATTTTTGAGCTGTTTCAGCAAAATGTTAATTTGCCTTTTTATTTATGATGCAGCAGCAAGTTTCATACAATTTAACCAACATTTATCCTTACCAAGCAAACTCTTCCTGCAAATGCAGATATTGCCTGGTGGAAGAAATCCCACTTAATGCAGGCTTACTGAGTATTTAAGCACATTTACTTACAGTTCAGGCACATAAATTTAAAGGAGCTTTGTGTTGGACTTGGTGACATTTACTGGAAATGATATGAATCTACAAATCAAAATGCTCTCTAGTTCAAAACTCAGTTCAAACACATAAAAACAAAAAAACTCATTCACACTTCATTAATATGTTTGTTTTTACCTTAATTTATGTTGCCAAAATGAACTAGTGCATGTTTATTTACCAGATAAGAGATGGATATTGAAGTTCCTCAATTAAGAGTTTATTAAAAATCATGAATTTAATAGTTTTTCATGAAATGGTGAACTTAAATAAACGGTAACCAGCCTTATTTTCTATTAATAGACATATAAAGTTGCAGTGTTTCTTTGGCATTACAGAAGCAATCATTAATCTAAATTTAATGTAGTTTCTTCTGCAGCAATGTGGGAAAATTACTGTAGTCCTATTTCAATTTAAAGTTACTTTCTAATGTTCTTCTAACAAGAGACAGCTGGTAAAGCTATCTATGACGGATTCTTTTTTACCGTTTTTTAGCACTTTGACTAATTTAAAGTAATCCTCTATTGTCCAGTCGGTCTACTGTTGTCTCTAGTCATATCTATCCACCAGCAGGAGGCTAATAAAGGGTTACATTCTCGTATTTTAAGGGTGAACCTGTCTATAATGGGAACAGAACCATAATCAAAGAAAATAAAACATATTTAGGCAACAATCATCTATTTTTCTAACAGTTTTGTTCATTTTGTACTCGGCTTTTTCAGCTGTGGAACTGGAGCGTTTGTAATGAGATGCTTCATACCATCCATGTCAATTCATATGTAGCCACTTTCCACATTTCTGGAAGCGATTAGTCTTCTTTAATGAAATCTGCTTTTGTCTCCAGTAAATACATGATTTTACCAAAACCCCACACTCATTTGCCAGCTTCATCTCATCTGAAAAGGCTTTCCACGAGGTTTAAGATTTTGTTTATGGAAATCTTTTGAACATTTCTTCAGACGCAGTCTGTGAGGTCAGGCAATGACGTTTGATGAGAAAGCCTGTCTCTGCTCCAATTCATCCCGAAGATGCTCTGTCAGGTTGAGGTCAGGACAAGTCAAGTTATTCCACTCCAACCTCACTCATCCTTGTTTTCTGTACTGGTGTGCAGGCGGTGATGTCGGAACAGGAAGGGGTCATTTGTAAATTGCTCCCTCAAAGTTGGTAGCAGGAAATTATGATTATCTTGGAAACAGTCCTCTGCCAGGTGACATTTTGCACTTCTTATGAGCAAATTCGCACACAGCTTAGGGACATTTTGTAATACATTTGTCAAGTGAGGGGTTAAAATAACATTTTATACTCTATGCAGAGTGTAATGTACATCAATGTAGTTATTTAACTCCAGGAAGGTACTGTAGTTGGTTTGGTTTAATAAAGTCAACTGGCCTAATTACAGTTGTGCATTTTAATATTTTGTGTGACAAAGCATTCTTTTGGAAACTACAGAAACAATTAACCGTACTAAATCTTTAAAAAGAATAATACTTTAATGTTAAAATAATTACACTAATATACAATAATTAGGTACACAGATGCAAAACGGTTTCTTTACATGTGTAAAATGGAAGTAATTAGGATTTAAATGGGAGCAAATAGGTCCAAATTGGCGATACGAATTGGCACAGGGGTGCAGTAAGATAGTATTTTTATTTATTTTTTTTAGTTTGTGGTGAGACCTTTAAAGAATAACACTTGGATCCCATCAGATGACATGGTAAATAATGACTGTGATCCAGTTTTTACTTTCCTCCTGCAATTCATTAAAATGTCTTCTGTGACAGTGTAATAAAGTAGGACACTATAACTCAGAAAATCTATTTTTAATATCAGGAAGTACCAAACTTTTCCTTTCCAGCCTCTACATCTTCAAACATAACCTGTTGAGAGTTGTTCAATCTTTTGGAGCACATTTGCTTTGTGTCCCAAACATTAGACCACTGAAACGTTCTCAGCTGTTTGCTTAACATTCGTGTTTAAAATGTCATTTTCCTCCTAACAAAACAATCTAAATTATTGATCCAATTTCCTCACATTGTTTAAACACTAAATGAAAAGTGGAACAGAAACTTGAGTAAACATTCCTTCTCTCACTCTTCCCTAGTTTAATAATCTAGACTCCAACAATATAAAGTTATTACTAAGCAAAAAAAAAGCATTAATAATTCAAGATTGACATTTACTTTGTTTCTCAGCCATCGTACCACAGTTTTTCTTTTCTTTTATGTTAGTGCGAGTCGGCTGATGGACTGTTTGGTAAACCAGCTCCACCAAACCCGTTATACTTTCTATGCGTCAGTTTCGATGTGGGCCACGGGAAAGCTCTGCAACCTGAACATGTGAAATATTGCAGGGGAAGGTTGAGTCTTTGATCTCTGTTTTTTCTCACCGAGCCGTCTTCCTCCTCATGCTCCTGCCTCGCTTTATCACAGCTCCCTTGAATATTTCAGGCACTTTTATTCCCTTCTTTTCAAACCTCTGTCATTGTTTAGTCACTAGAATATCCTGAAACTCAAAACTCATGTCCTTGTTTAAAGATGGATTATAAATTATTCAGTATTTCTGAGGATGTAGAGAGAAAGGAAAGAGAAGTTACTACTTTTTTACTTTGACTTGCTGTAGATGGGTATTATGTGGTATTTTTATTTATTTTACCCAATACTGCTATCACTTTAAAAGTACACTTTTTAAAAAAGTTTTTACAGCTTGAAGTCTGCTCTGTTTAATGCTAGATGTAAGCACGGTTCCATTAAATGTATTAAGTTCTGACAAGCTGTATATTCAGAATGTTAATTTTCTCCATTTCCGTTCCAAACATTATGGTAAGACTGTTTTTCACCCATATGAAAGCAGACAATTCCTTGACTTTTGACGTTATGAGGGACCCAGTAGCAAGAATGCCGGCTTCCTGCTGATGATTATCCTCCTCTATCTGTCAAGTTCTCTTACAGGAATTTGTTTGCATGTGTCTGACGGTAGTCAAATGGGTGGGACATTTGAAATTAAACTAAACTTTACAAAATGTGCCTGATCGGTTGACAATTTATCAAAATCATCATTTGAAAACTGTTGTGTTTAGACAGGTTGTTTTTAGTTTGATCTTAAACATTTAAAACTTTTTGACAAAGCAAAAATAGATGTCGATAGGGCAAATACTTAATCATACAACTGAAGCGATATTGATAGAAGTTGGAAGAATTGTTGCTTTTTGTAAAGCGGAAACATTGAAAGCTTTAAAATTTTTCAGATTTTTAAATTTTTTTTGTTTAAATGCCATGAAATAGATTTTTGCTCAAGTAATTGTGAGAAATCTCATGGTGGTTGTAAGAATTAAATAATCCGTTGTGTTTATTTGCAGCAGAGCTCATCGTTAATTGTATACAAGAAGACTGCAATGGGTCGTTAACCACAATAAATTATTTCATGAGTTAGTTTGAAGTCTTGGAGAAACTTTGACCTTTCTCGTCACTTTTTATTTCCCATCAGTTCGGCCCGTTAAATGAAGGTAATATATCCATTACAAAGTGTAACAGCGGCGAATTATCTACTCACATATAAACTGACATCCCTAACGAAATGGAATTTTAAACACTAGCAGACAATCCTCGCCGGACTAATAACGATGTCTTCCCCAGAGATGCTGCACACTCAAATTATAGGAAGCGGCCGCGACGGGCACAAGCAACACAGAAACCCCGAATGGAAAATGAGCTTATTATCCTCGTTATCGTGGATGCGGGCGCAGCCAATCTGTCAGTGATCACAACAGACATGTTATATACGATGGCAGCATTACAGGCGCCTCGCCTGATAAGAGCAATGACCCGCAGTGGTGATGAAAACAGACAGATTAGATGGAGAGGAAAAAGGGGGATGGATGGATGGTCAGATGAAGAAAAAAGAGGGGTAGTTGGGGGGAAGACTGGTGCTGGTGCACAATAATGTTCTGAGCATGCAAGGCGAGAGTGAATGTGAAAACAGCTAGATGAATGGTAGGAAAGGACGGATGGAGGGATGCTGGGGGAGAAGGAGGGATGAGTGTGCTGGCTATTATTCTGCATCGATTTACTCCAGTCAGGGATGGCAGAGCGGGTAATGAAGTGTGGGATCTAGGGGTTGCCGCATGCGCTTGTCTGTGCCTTATAGCGTTTTGGACGTGGGCTGATGTGTCACCTGTGTGTGTTATGCACAGATGGTGGAGTCAAATCTGCTGTGGTTCGGCACAAAATTACATCGGTAAAACTTTGAAAATAAAAACAGAAGCATACTCAAGTTAATTGCCAACATTTTCCAATAATTAGCGGCCAAAGTCATGTTTGAAGCTTGAATGCCTGAAATTCAGTAGATAGGCATCAGGAGGAATGCCTGCTTCTATGTCAAGTAAACTAAATACCAATTCGCTGCCGTGAGTTTAATCTAAAAGATATCTGATTTTGGAAAATCTGAGCAGAAGGGAGAAGACGTTAATGCTTTTTTCTTCTTTATTCTGTTATTTTCACCCCACTCCTCTGCATCTATCAACTTTATGTATTTTCTGCATCCCTTCTCCCTTGATTCGCAATTCCCACCTCCCTGCACCCCCTGTTTCTCCGCCTGGTCTAATCCGCTGCTCGACATGCTCTTTCTTTTGTTCTGCAACCCTGACAAGATGTCTCGTTCCCCGTTGCTCTAAGGACAGGCCTGGTGTGCTCCGGATAATGGAATGAAATGTAGGAGCGATAAACCCCCAAGGATGCAGGGCAAAAACACAGGAGTGTGTCAACGAACGTGATAAAACTCCATTCTCCCGTGTGCCCCGTCGGAGGACCGAGGATTACGCTTTTACGGGGAGAGGCTTTGGTGATTTGCAGCCCCGAGATGTTTCACGGATGTCACGTGGCTTCGCAGGAGTGTTCCCACATCTGGCTTTGCACAAAGGTCTTCATTAGTTCTGAGCATTGCTTCACATTGTGCAATCGTGTACAGGTGATTTCAAGTCATCCTAACCACGTTTGGTGCTCTCTGAGGAAATTACAATTCCAGGACAAATGCTACCTTCGAAAAGAGTTTGTTCAGGAGAATTGCACACTAAAGTTGAAATCACCATTTTCATTATGCAGCATCTTTGCTGGGACTGTCTAAAGTAGTGCAGGTGCAAAGTTTAAGTTTTTCATTTTCTTATTAAACAAGACAAAGTACTGAATAATCTAAGGAAATTCAGCTAAGCAAATAATTGATAATTCTACTGTGTAGCTGTGACAAAAGAACAGATTATTAGGTAAGGTATTATACTCACAAAGCAATATGAAAGTGAAGAGCAAAACCCACTCCCAATCAGAAATGTTGGGACATTTGATACAACTAGAATATGATTCTCACAATATGACCATGAGTAAAAATGGTTGTTGTGGTAATACACAAAAAATATATACAAAATTATTTGTAACAAACCCTTCTTTTAAAAGGTTAGCTAAAATAAATAGAATTTTTTATTTTGGTTTTGTAACACTGCAATGTTCGTGTTCACAATACTCGCATTGCAGGTCCTGCGATGTAGAAGGCAACTGAATCTCGACATCTTAACATTTAATTTCAAGTAGACCTGCGTTCACAATCATTCTTAATAACTTTGCTGATTAAGAACAGTTCCTGGTAACACCAAAAAATGAACAAGGAAGAGGAAATTCCTGAAAACAGAGACTTGGAGCCAAAATGAAAAGCAACATCGGTCATCTGGAAGGATTTCGGCTACCAGGGAGATGATACTGGTCAAACACTTGTTCTCTGTTTGACCATTGACATTGACATTAAATAGCTCGGAACAGCAAATGCAAAAAGTCGGATTCGAGTTTCTTCCAAAACAAAAATCATTTTGTAAAATGGCTGCAACATGCACAATATGAGCAGTTCCAACATCATTGTTTGTGACAAGAACGAGATACTTCTGCCTGTTTTGGTGAGAATGTTGTGTGTTCATCTATGTATGCATGAGTAGGTTAATCCTCAGTTCTTGTGCTTTTTAAAGGTACTTAGGGGCGGCACTCATATTTTCGACAATTTAATGGCCTGTTTTTTTCACTACTGGAAATATTTCAAAATGTTGTTTTTGTATGTTTGAAGCAGCTTTCTGTCAGTCACCCACAGTGACCGAGGGCAGCTACAAGTCGGAAGATGTGACTTTGTGTCCCATACAAATGTTCAGTCACTCCTGGACTTTCTGACATCTCATTAAATAGTAATAAAACAATATGATGTAATGTTTCATCGGTTTTGAAACTTTTTAAGCCCTTGGTACGCCTGAGGAAATACACCTTCACCTATGTATAGCCAAAACTCAACTGCTGCAATACAGCTGTTTAATTTATTACATTGAGCAAAATTGTGAAGGATCTTAAACTTCCAAAATCCCAAAGAACTTCTATGTTTTTACTTTTGGCTCTCTAATTGCTTGGTAAATTCTGCTACCAACTATGTAATGCTTACACAAAATATCTCTACTAAAGAAAATGGCAAACTCCAATATTAGACTTGCATGTTTGCTTTTTGTGCACCGTATAATTAATTTGTACCACAACTATAAAAAGTGACCCAAATACAAAACGAGAGAACTCCCAGCTATCGTTAAACTTTGCTGTTTGGGAACATTAAGGTTTCTCATGCAACTACAGTGGAGAAGAAAAGTTCAACTGAACCGAAACCTTGTTGGTATACACATTTGTAAATCATAATAAGGTACATAGCTTGCTCTGCACTTAACTACCCCACCCGAATTACCCACCTGAACAACATAAATACAATTTCCTCAGATAATGAGATCTTTCCAACAGCTGTACTCTGGTACAGCTGGGATATGGTCTAAATATCAAAACAACTCTTATCTGATTTTAGACATGTTTTATTCTCAAAAATGGAAACAGTCTCATTCAAAAACTTCCAGATAAGTGGATATACTGTTGTATAATCTGTCTTGTGATCAGCTATGTCTGCTTACTTTAATGGAAGAAGTGCCACGAAATCTCCAAACCCCTCTAAACGTTTTTTTAAACGTAATAAAATCAAACTAATTTCAGAAATTGAAAGGACTGCTAGAACATGAAAAACATGACTTATGCACTGTGACACCGGTCTAAGTAGAACTACAAACAAACTTCTGTTGGTTCATAAAGCCCCTTTGGTGTTGCTAAGTGGAGCACAACAGTTCATCTGATCTTTAGCGTGTTTCGATGGCTGTTTCAACTCACATTGGATGTGCTACACGGAAATGTACCATGACAGGAGATGACTGGACTTTTATCTGAAGACACTCCTGAATAAAACAGGCTGATCATGATCACTGGACACTGCTGGTGTGGCTTCTTTGATAGAAAATCATTGATATTTTTATTACAATCTGCAGTAGCAATCTAAATGGACAGAGAAAAAATAGAAATCTAGTTTTTATTAAGCTTTATGATTTGTTTTAGACAGATTACATTTCAACCTGCAACTGGCACACACTGGGGTGCATGAGAGGTCTTTAGGATGGTGCAAAGGACAGCACAGAGAAAAATACCAGCCATTCAAGCTTTTTCATCAGTTTCCAAAGGTCTCCAGCAATGTCAGAGTAAGATTCAAGACTTGTTGCTAATTGCTTTTTTGACAGGGAGTCACTGGAGGGGTCTAAATACTTACATCATACATTTGCAGCCATGACAGCTTTTAAAAATCAAATAAAAGGGGCATAATGCCTGACCTATCAAATGAAAGTTCTTTGACAGAGAAAATGTCTTTCAAATTGTGACATCTTTGGAATTGGAACAAGCTGTGTCTCTATCACTGTCTGTTGTCACTAAGGTGCCAATAGACCAGTAAAAAGTGACTGGTAAGGCAGGTAATTTTCCAGAAGACAATTACCAGAGTTCAAAGCCCTGGGTTGAGTTCAAAAGATGAAACTTTTTAAGCAAACCTTCAACAATATCTTGTGCTATTACACAGCACTCCACCTACTCTTGACCTCAATCTCGCACATGTCCTCACAGCCTGGGGGAGTGCTTTCACCCTAACCTGCCACATAATACTTTGACGTAGCAGACAATCGAACATCCTCTAATCTGACCTTGACCACACATTCACAAAAGGTGAGGAAAAGTGTGGGTGGAAGCCTTGTGAGAAAACCTCCCACCCTAAAAATAGAAAAGGTGGCAATTAAGTGCCGCTCCAATCATCCCTCTGGTAAACGAGCCCCACAGATTCCGCCCTCATATCCCTAGGCTTTTTTTTTTTTTAACACTATTTCCTCATCATCGCCAGCTATCGGCTTAATTACGCCCCCACCATCCCCCAGATAAGAGAGTGATAGCCTTATCACCACGGCTCATTTCCAAACCCATGAAATTAATAAAGTCTACCTCACGTCTCCGTTCTGGAGACAAACTTTTTATTAGCAGTCACGTGCCAGAACTCACTGAAGAAGTACTTTTTGTGTTCTTACTGTTGGGAAGTAACAGATTTGGGAAATTATTCACTACAGGAGGTTAAAGACAGCAGAGGAAGGCTGTTTTTGTGTTACATAGCAAAATGATCTTCAAGTTGCAGTTTTTCACTCTGATGGGGGTTATGTCTGCATGTTAGTTTTACGATTCTTGCAGTATCATTCATCATTCTGAGTAGCTGAATTATCCATTTACTTTGGGTAATTTTCCCTAATCTCTGCCTTGGGGAAGCTGCTTAATTGCACATTTTTTGTTGTGGACTTCGCAAACATTAGTGTTGACAGGTCTTTTCTCTATGTGAAATATAAATTAGAATATAAATAAAAGGAAATAGACAGCCCATAATACCCTCTGGTTTCTACAGCTGATAGTTCACATTAATAAAGCTCTAATAATATAAACCGGAGCTTAAAAGGCTCTGCAGTAGGATCTGCCTCGAGTCCTCCAGCGCTTCATGTCAGCTGCTGTAATCAGTGGGGAGGCAGCTGGCTTCCCCATGCTGTTCCACCTGCCTGCTCCCTTGAGTAAAGGGCTGTGCTTCAGACCAAATCCACTCTTTCTGAAGCAGACACCGGCGTGACTGGCAGGGGTCCCTCACATCGATTTCAGGGAGAAGGGAAGGGGAGGTAGGGCGGACCCATCACTGCCGCAGCGAAGCTGGCAGTGGAAGGAGACGGGCTCCCACCAGGTTTGGGCCTGTCATTTATTTCTAAACGACGGCAGATGGTGGGTTTGGCACTCGCACCGTCGTCTCCGTCTCCCAAGGTGCGCTTCTGTGATGGATGTGGCGAATGGGAGCGCTGCAGAGACGGCTCAGGCACATCTGCGCAGGCCGATAACGGGGGGCAAAGTATGCCTGAGCTTTCTAGCCTGCGACTACCTTTCACATATTGCTCATTCCCGTGCAGACCTCTTGAGGACACGCATCTCTTTGCACTTATTTGCTGCTCACTTTCATAAGGGCTTTTTGTCCCTGTTATCTTCAGGGCACCTTTTGCTTTTCTATTCATGCAGACTCTAAAGTTTGACATTGATACCAGCACCGTCCTTCCATAATGAAACTTTACAGTAGAAAAAACATAGCGGGAAGGGCAGTTAATCCTTGAATAATGTCTCTATTTCAAAGCATAATCTACAGCAGGTAAATAAATCTCTGTGAACAAATTTTTCAGCTCTGTGTTAGACTATAGTTCCTTGAAACTTAGAGGTTACTGTTTCACAACTGGCCAGATGTTTCTCTAACTTGCAAGGTATTTTTATATTACTTATTCTGGCAGGTTCTGGACAGCATCTCTAAAATCCAGAAAGCAACCTCAAAGTTCTGGGAAAGTTACTGAGGGAATTTTGGAAAGTAACCTTCAACTACATTCAACAGCTGGCTTATGTTCCTCTACAAACCTTCACCTTTACTGTCACATAAAAGCAAAATCAACTACATAAATATAGGTCAAAAATCCAAAATACAGGTTGTTAGCACTTGATTCAGATGGCGAATCTGTGAAAGAGACAACAAATTATGGTGATGAGAGCAAGCTTTCCAGCCTCAAAGACTTGAAACTCATCACGAAAGTTGAATTGCCAAAAATACATGTCAGCATTGCAAATATCCTCTCACTTTACATCAGTTTTTTTTTTTATAGAAGTCAAGTGAAATCCTGTTTTTAATTGAGGAAGCCTTATGAATTCCTGAACCCCGTCTAAAAATACTTTCATTGGTTATAAATTTATGGGCTCTTGCAGCTAAATTTCATCATTTTGGTAATTCTTTCTAAACCACACGAATGATTAAAGCAGAATTTATGGAAGAGCTGTTGTGCTGGATTGCATTGGATTTCATCTGAACTAACAAAGTGGCTGCTGAGCTGCCACACTGAAAACCTTTGAGACTAACTGTATATCTGCGGTGCAAACACCTGTTAGTGAAACTAAGCTGCTAAATGTTGTCCTGCAGCAGCGTAGGTCTACCTACTTAAAAAGAAATTGATGGAGCAATAAGTAGAGCAGTAAAATACAATATGGAGTTTGAGTTTTCTAAAAAAAACAAAAAACAAAAAAAGCTTTACAGAAATAACCACATGGGAAAGGATGTGGCTAAATTGCATCAGAGAATATTTTTTTCGCTCCACATCAAATCCCATTGGTCAAGATTATTGGCTTTTTATTCAGGATTAGCTTGACATTTATATCTCCAACACAGAGCTGCTTTGAAACAAGATATATTTAACATTTAATGATAGTCTAACAAATGTGACCTTAGTGTTTCTAGAAGATGCATTTGATCTACTTCCGAATAGGAACTCTGCCCACACACAGAGGATCCACAGACACATTAAAGTGAGCAATCCCTGCCTTATGGTGCTCTTGCAAAGGTCACATCAGCCTCATCATAATCACAGAGAGCCATTTCCTTCCATAATTTAGTTTTTGCAGTGAAAGCATCATAATGCGCCCGGCCGCATCCCTGCTTGTATCCACGGGAACGCAGAAGGCCTCTCTGGACCCGGGACGCTGCATCTTTGGGATTCTCCACGCGTCGCTGCGGGGTGACAAGTCAGGCGTAAAGAGTCGATTTAGCCGCAGCACCAGGGAGGCCCGCACATTAGCAGGAAGGAAATGGGAGCCAGCAAATACTTAGTGGGTGATTGGCTCCGCAATAACAGAACACCCCCTTTGGCAGCTCGTCAAGCGGTGCTATACGGATGCCATTACAAATAGGAGGCCATTAGAAGGCAGCAAGGCTTTGTGAGGCATGTCACTGCACCACGATTTTAACCCAAGTTGTTTATGGATAGATACTTACTGAATTTTTCTACATTTTGCAACGTTACAACAAAGTATGTTGTTGTATGCATGTTAATAGGATTTTATTTGTTAGACCAAAACAAAGGAGCATTTCATTTTGAAATGGAAGGAAATAGTTTTCACAAAGAGCATGATCAACACATTTTTCAAAGTTTTTATTCAAATGTGGTGTATCAGAATGAAGGAGGCAAAATAAAAATGCTTGCTCTACTTTTTACATTTACCTGTAGAAAAAGAAGAAATGTATAGATGGATAGATTAAAAAAAATCTGTGTAGTTTTCCCCTAAATCTTTGTTTTAAAGCGATGAACCCACATCCTCTGAATTCCTATTGATTCTTTGCTGCTTTGTACAGCAGAGGAACAAAGCAACAACTACCTCCCTGTAGGGAATAGCTCTTTGTGCTTTTTTTATACTTCCTGCAAGGTCGAGGAACAGTACATGCTGCATTTAAGTAACTCCATCTGCACAGAGACTCTGTAGGTGTGCTCTTAAAAGCCAGCTAAAGCACTGATACGGCGGAAATATTTTATCCCCGATGGACATGATGGTGTTTGCGCTGGATGTCTTCATTTTGTGGGACGAAAGGACTTGTCAAATGTTGCTTTGTGTCCGAATGTTAAGACTCCCCGTTACAACTTTGTGCAGCTCCTAACATTTTATAAAGTGACAAAACAAAGCAAATCTTATGCAGACCTGGACCAAATATTTATAGATATGCAAATCTGGAGCCAAGCGAGAAAATGAAATGAGTGACATAATGATAAGAGAGCAGGAATGCTAAAACAAATTTCTTTTCTGCTGCTTGGCTCTGATTGGTTCACGCTTCACAGCATTACCAAGATGAGGGAGCAGAAATGGCTTTTCGACTTCCATTTGTATCTGCGTGCAGATTATATTTTACACGCTAAACTCATATGTTGCTGGAACAAATCTCTTGCTTATGAATTTTTTTGAAAACACACGGTGCATTTGTGCAGAAAATGGGTCTCGTAGCTGAGTCACATGATTTCACAGACTCTGCCGCCCTGCTCAAGAGTCTTCAGCCAAATTTAGACACATTCCAAACATTAGATTGCTGAATGATACAAGCTTTGACATTTTCTACCTGAATATTTGTCTCAATTATCTTATGAAGTCTTGTAGCACAAAGTTCTGATTAAATTAGGAGTGAAAATTCTAATTTTAGAGATGTAGTTCTACTTGAATGGACGCTGAACCTGGGTTCGAGTTTGTGGTGTGAGGGAGTGAAACTTTTTTTTTTTTTTTCAGTCAAAGCTCAGGTTAAACTCTTCCACAGCTTTTATCTTTTGCTAAAAATAGATAATAAAAATATAGTGCCTGCAAAAATGGCATTTAAACTAATAGCTGCATAAATATCAGTATTTTATAGTTCTTATACGAGTTAAATGACGTGCAGACTTCCAGTTTAAGACAGCAGTGGAAGCAGAAGGAATTGTTTCATAGTAAAAATGAAAAACATAACTACCAAGGAATGTGTATCTAAAAGTAGATAATAGAAGTAGGCACTGAAAACAGCATTGAAAGATCAAGTTGCATCTTTCCTAAAGATCTGGGGTAACTTTACATAAGTTATAACATGAAACCAACGTTACAGATGTTATGACTTTATTATTAAAAATCATTGAAGTTTTTGCACGTATTAGGATCAGTGCAATTTTATGAAGTTTGGGGTGACAGCACTTGATTTCAACTCATATTTACTATGAAACAATCTGATGCTAATGACGTACTAGTCTAATTTAAAAGTTTTTAATCAAATTCGCAATTCTCACAGTTGCAGTATGATAGCAGCACATGTCATTTGTATTAACAACCCGGGTTTTGGACCGCACAGTAGAAACGCACACAACTGAAGGCCGAAGTAGAAGGTTCTGATGTAAAAAATATTTCAGGTCGCATAATCCAAGCGTGCTTTTAGCAAGCGATCAGCCTGTTAACAATGTAGCATTTGTCCTATGTTGAATAAGCGCCATGACTTGCCTGTGTTACATACTGAATTGAGAGAGGTCATTATCAAGAGACAAAGCTGATTGAACAGAGAGAAAAAACACAATGTCACTGCAGGTGACAAAGCCGTCCAGTTCAGTCTTTTCCTTCTAGATGCAGCTTTTGTATCAAAGTCTCTAGCATAGAAATCCTTTTAAAGATTCTGTGTAGTACTGAGAATGCACAGCATCATAGTAGACTACTGATTTGAAAGTCTACCATCAATTGTGTGAATCATGAACATTTTAGCTGTCCAGAAAAACTGTGCACACTTTAGTCTTCTCCTCAACCACCTCTGTAATAGGGTGCATACATACCTAAAACCTGAGGTTTTACATTTCCTTTTATTTATTTATTTTGATCATTTTAATGCCCTACAGGGCCACTCTGACTGACTGGCATCTCATTAGGAGAGCAGAGAGCCATCGCTTGCTCACGTGTTCCTCTCCAGACAGACCACGCCACAGGCTGCATGCTAATTGCAGAGGCGTTGCTGGCTTGAGACGACCTTGCCTGTTAACAGAGGAAGGAGGCAGAGAAGTGGTTTTGTGCAGCTTCTGGTGGGGGGCTCTTGTGGGGGCTCTTCTCTCTTCCCGACCTTGTTCAGTGGAGACGGCAGAGTCTGACCACTCACTTGTAGAATATCACAGCGAAAGCCTTGAAGTTGTCTCATGTTTATCAGGCATAATGTGGGAAGGACAGCAGCTCAGAGTGACATTTTTCAGACACTAATTTGCTGCTTATCATAATGTTACCATATTAAAAAACACTCACTTGAACGACAACTCATAAGGGTGCATGGTGGGAGTGAGAGGCACGTTTAAAGCAGACATCAAATGTTCACATTTTGTCTCTAATATGGATACTTTCAACTTTCGAGACATTAATTCTCAACATGTCTCAGCTTTATTACAGTTTCTTGATTAAGGTCATCTTCTCAAAGGGTGTGCCATTGCTTTTGAACATAAAAAAAACACTTTATACTCTCTAAATATTAATACATGTAATATTTTTTTAAATCTTTTAACTAAATAGGCACTTCAGGCAATTTGAGCTTAGAATTTGATCACAACTTCTTTAGACCTTTTTTATGTGCAATCAGGCTCAGAGCTTCTATCCGGCTGCTGTTCTGCTTTCATACAGCAGAACAGCAAAGCGAGCAGGGACTCGAATGTAAACATGACACAAGAAAAACAAGATTGAGTGCAAGTTTAAAAAAAAAGATGCACCAAAAGAGAAGTCAAAAGGTTAATTTCTACTTTCTTCCCCCTTGCCCTAACATAGAAAACATGGATGAGTAGCTAAGGAATGTCAAATTATTCATTCCTTAACAGAAATACATTCTCAATGCCGTTGTGTGGACAAAAAAGTTGCTGAAGATGGGGGGGTGAAAGAACCTTGGTCATGAGCCCTTCCACTTTGGCATAACTGAAATAAAGGGGAAGACAAAAACAGGGAAAAACCTTATGTAGAAATTAAAAACTAGACATGAAAGTTTTGCTTGCAAGAAAGTTACTCAAATGCAATGCAAACGCAACAGCAACGATTGGATAAAAGCATCACTAAACTTCATGTTTTGATCTGTAGACGCTTGTTCTGCATTGATGCAGATCACTTTCCTTCACATGTCAAATCCTTTAAGTATTTAAAATATGTGGATTAGCTCAGACACACTCAAAATATGGAAAAAGCACTTATACCTATCAGAAATAAAAGCCACTGGCACATATGTTTTGGCACCATAAATGCCAAAACATATGTAAAATTTCCATTAATCTGAGGTAACTGAATAGTCTTGCCATATAACACAATTTATTTCTAAACCATACCCAAACCTTAACCTTCCCAGATACACTCAAAATCCCCTGGGAGAGCAATTAAGTGTTTTTCGCGTCTTAAATAGAATTTTAACTAAACTGAATATATAAAGAAAACAGTGTTTGCTGTTATCTGCCTCAATTGGTGCATATGTTTGAGTTAAACGAAGACATAAACTAAGAGATGACGCTGTTCTATTAGAGCCTTTTATTAGTCCTTCCATGTCAGTCACTGATAAAGAGGTGCTGCCTTGAGCCAAACCAGCCAACTCCTTCAGTCCTCATTAAAATGTCATCATATTAAAAAATCATTTCAGGCCCTCGCTTATGAGCGTCTCATTGCCTTCATGGAAATGTTCTCCTTTTGGCTGCAGCTGGAGAGAGAAAGCCCTGAGAGAATAATGACAATACAGAAAAGGAATATGGCTGATGTGGATAATGGTGGCTTGTGTGCGTGAGAGGATGGTTTTAATGTTTCAGATCATTATTAAGTTATTTAGTTGCCTGTTCTACAAAGACTGACCGCCCCAATGTAAACAGGCCTGGAATCAAAGTGAAAATTTCTGTGAAACCGATCAGTTCAATTATTCTAACTGTGTTCTGTGGTAATGAGGTTTTCATCATCAGGTCTGCTCAACTCAAGCAGTCGGTATTTTCTTTTTTTCCTTTGCGTTATGTGCTTCAGTAACATTATAGATTTGGTCTGAAAACTCCTTTTTCTGTCTGAAAACGTTTTGGGGAGAAAAAGGAAAAAGAAGGCACCTTTTGGATTTGTTTGAATTTAACCAAGTTACTGACATTTTCTATGTTCAGTGCAACATGCTAGATTTAAAAAAAAAGTATTGCCTCAATACAAGCCAGTGCCAGTCATAATTGGCACCGGCTTGTCAATTTTGAAACCATAAATATTTTTAAGGACCCAAATCTATTTCTTGTAAGCAACGGATATGCTTATCAGCTTTCTTTCAGCCAGCTGACATACAGTACAGTGCAACAAGTAGAGAAAAGACAGCAATGCATTAATCCTTGCATCTGGGGGAAATAAACAAACATTAGTTATTGTGGCAATTCCTCTGGCTTCTCAATAAAAGCACCTTAAGCACTTTAGATAAACAAATTTAAACCAGAAACTCCATCAGATCTAGAAAAATACAGAAAGTTTTGCCTTGAGCCAAAAACAAAAGCAAAAACACCTGAGAAGTCATTTGAAATAGAATTACAGGAGAATAAAAAGCCAAATGAGGAACTTGGAAATATCTTAACGAATACACAAGACGAAGAAAAATATGGCCACAGCTGAGGCAGAAAGCAACAAGACAGAAAACTCATTTTGTAGATTTACTACTCAGCAAAAACCTGCAGAGAACTGTAAAGATAAGAGGTGAAAGATTTATAAAGTCTATCAACACTATTGTTGAACCAGGTTGCGTTAGTCAACAACATTAAGGTGCGCGTTTTAAAGCATTAAAACATTCTATTAACCTCAAACAGAGAGGTGAGATTATGTGTAAAGCTGATGTTCATCACCGATAAAGAACTCAATGCAACTGCAAACAACAAAACATCTTACAGTCTAAACATCTTCCAACTTCGCCTGTGTTCAACATTGCAGGAAGATGAAACCTAATCTTTGAATCAGTTAGACAAAAACAGTTTTGCAAGCATTTCTTGTAGAGAAGTCTAACAGAAAAGGTACAGAAATGGGTCTAGTGGAGACTTGTAGCTATTATTTGGAGTGTAAAGGTCATTAACAAAGGAGTTTAACACACACCGTAACCATAGGCTAATGAAACCCCTGCTTTAATGTCACCAGGACCTGCAATTGCTGAAAGTTGAAGCTCAATGAGGCTTGTCTTTTGTAATACCTGGTCCTTGAATGAAAGTTCTTGGGACTTAAATTAGAGATTGTTTTTAAATGAATACCATCATGCAGCTATTCATCTCCGTGAGCTCATTTCACAAGCCAGATTCTGCTTCACTACAGTTTTATTCCAGTAATTTCCATTTTGTCGCTTTGTCACGTAGATAATGAAAACCCATTCAGAAAGCATGGTGTATTCTGTGAAAAGACAAAAATCTGACTAGTAAGAGTAAAGACAGCCGTGCCGCACATCACTCCAAGAACCGGAATGAATACCGCCATATGTTGTTTTCTAGCGCTAGAGTTAATTAAACAATTTGCTCTCGTCTGATGAATAAGTTGACGATTTCGCACCATTTGTTATGTTGCAGCATGCAATCTGTCTCTTCCCGATAATCAAATTTCCATTCAGTGTGGAGTCAAATAACAACATTAGCAGAGTGGAGGAAAAAAATAGCCTTCCTTGAGCAGTGTGTTTTGTGTATTCGATATTTTAATTGTAAATAAAAGTAAGCGCTCACCGCAATTTATTAATGTGGGAAGCTATGAATTATGAAAGCAAATTAAACTAAATTCATGCACAGAGAAACAACACAGTTCATAGTATATTAGAATCCCAGCAGAATACCCACATAACTCCTTGATTGTCCCCAAGGGATGTAATATCTATGCTTTAATTTCACATGGCAAGTAAGCATATCCTGTTACAAGCCATTACAAGCTTTTAATGCCTCACACTGTGCCTGGGATATGCTGCTACTTTATGCTCTTTAAAACTAAAGAGTTAACTGTAATGGGACAATTTTTTATGTTTATTTTACAGGCAAAGTTGGTTTTGCGAAATTTACCCATTCAATTAGAACCATTTATTGGAGAAAAAAAAAATAACGTCTATAAAAGCTTTCTCCACAACAAGCATTGCAGAGATGGGAGGTGAATAAATGCTTTCTCCCTCTGGGGTGTGGCATGTAATTAGCTATTTTTCATGATTTTATTTGTACTTCTTAAGGGTTCTTTCTCCATCGTAGCTGCTGGGCAGCCATGTTAATTTTTTCTGCTGGCTCTGTGTTTTTTGTTGGGTTTTTTTGTGTTGGTGCCAGGCAGAGTTGCAGAGCAGCAAGTAACAGATGCCAAAGAAGCGCTGGTTCGTTAATAAACCCACATTCATACCAAGTCCTGGACATGAATGGCTGCTTCAAATGTGAGAGTCCTTAGGTAATAATATACTAGAGAAAAATGGAGGGGATTTAGAAAATAATCTGATCTATGCTCATGTGGGGCAACTGTGGCTCTATGGTAGACGTCTTGCGATCGGAAGGTTGTAGGTTCGATTCCAGCTTCCTCCTGCCACATGTCGATGTGCCTCTGGGCAAGGCACTTAACCCCAAATTGCCTACTGATCTGCGTATCGGTGTATAAATGTGTGTGTGTTTCTGAGTGCGACTGGGTGAATGTGACTCTAGTGTAAAGCGCTTTGAGTGGTCAAAATGACTGGAAAAGCGCTATATAAGTTCAGTCCATTTACCACTTACCATTTATTTAAAATGAATAAGCAGATCTTCAAAGAAGAGCTTTTTCTAAGTAGTTGGGATATCCATCATTTTCTGTTCAGCAGCTGAAAAGAATTATTTGTAAAACGACTATAATCTGACTATAAAATATTTCAAGAAGCCATAGAAAAGGAATAGTTACAGGGATCTTTTTTTGGCATTGATGCCTTTCAGCTTCTCCAGACTTAAAATTGGATTTGAATTCAAACTCCCTACTACAGAATCTGTCAGTTGTTTCTTTTTCTTCCCTCAGAAGACTTGTTTTCTAACTCTGGGTGACTCATTTAGCTCAGAAA
Source organism: Xiphophorus hellerii (assembly GCF_003331165.1). Classification (NCBI taxonomy): domain Eukaryota; kingdom Metazoa; phylum Chordata; class Actinopteri; order Cyprinodontiformes; family Poeciliidae; genus Xiphophorus; species Xiphophorus hellerii. The sequence goes on along the minus strand of NC_045688.1, from coordinate 10,549,225 downwards.
AGCAGTGGCAATCATCAAGTGTTTGATATTTATTTTCAAAATTCAATTTCTCTAATACATGGTACTGTGAAGCAACAATGCAGCATAGAGCTTATTATGAGTCTTCTCTGTATGCATTTTGTTTTGCTGCTTATACAAAAACTAATGCGGAGCACTACTTTGGTTTTCTCTGTATAGCGCATAATCCTTGAGAAAATCAGTCTGAAAGCTTTTGCAAACATCCATCCTTTTTCTAATAAGAGTCTCTATGGCTCATTGAGTTTTTCTAGCTTCATTAGATGTTTGTGTGTTTTTACAGAATCTGCACAAACCTTAATAGGCTTCAATTTTGTCAAAGCAGCATTTTCTGGTGGGTGTTCTCCACTTTTTGTGCATTAGGTCTCCTCCAAATTGAAAAATTGTACACAAGTGTTGTTAGTTGGTTAAAATGCTGACTTATTAGAATTTGTATTCTCTATTTGGCTTCCATACATACACATACTGTTACACTTGAACACTCTACTTAATCTGAGATTAATTTAACTGTCTATGGCTGAAGATTTGCTCTAATTAATGTAATCTGTTTTCAGAATATGGACATAAAAGTTTGATTTAAAATTAATTTTTAACCACTAGAGGCACCATGGGACCTCAGGTGATGAAATCGTATTACATGTCATAGAAACGTCTCAAGTGCTAACCAGTTGCTCTCAGTATGTGACTATTTGAAGTGTAGCTTCGGAAAGTGTAAGTGTTGACTTTTCATCGACTTTATTGATATCCTGTTCATTTATTTCGAATCTTTATTTCTCCATGTGCTTCGGGTTTGTGTCAAAGGTAATAGAAAATCACCCACAAAGTGACCGTATGTTTGGATATTCACCAAATCTGGTGAAATGCCTTTTCCAGGACCAGAGAGCTAATGTTGACCTGTCTGCCCTTTTTCCAGTGCTAATCGACAAGCAGCGAGTGTGTGCAGATGACATATGTCATTCTGGTTCATGAATGCATATTGGTGAGACATAATGTTGACAACACTGCCAAGATCCCACTTGATGATCCACTAATGGAGGGGGAGAGCTGGCAGGTTGATTGATAGTTGAGTCACTAAGGTTACCATTTTCCTTCCAGGGTAAGGAAGGAAAATGGTATACTATTCAAGTCTGAAGTATCCAACCAGACTTTAGGCAGAATATCTTCAACTATTCAGTTAGGAAACATACCTTGGATGCTTACTTTTTCCAAATATAGGCTGGGATATCATTATGGTCCAGTTGTCTTTCAATTTTTTCAACTTCCTGATTACCTGTCAGACTTCTGCTCAACCTATTGGAAGTTTAAGTCCAAGGGCACAGTCTGTTTTTATTATAATTTTTATTTTATATTCATGTCATGTTAAATCCTGCTAAAGTTTAGCATCTTGTTAACCGACTAAGGTCTGTCCAGATGTTGTGGGCCAGCTTCGTCACTTAAATCTTAAAACTTTGGACTTGTTTGTTGATGCTCATCGTAGTCTATGCCAAACACATCATGTGCAACCTCTGTTTTTTTTTCTTGTGTTCAGGGAGATTCCACCACTAAGTGCCAGAGTGTATAAGACTTACAATCTTGAATACCATCAAATGGCTGAATCACTATATAATGGACTCTAAAGTGATGGAGTGAACAACTTGAACATAACAAATTTCTTTCTCCAGAAGCAAGAAAGTTATTTTATTTAGGCCCCTTAAACTGCTTAAACCACAAAAATAAAGTGAAATTAGTTTTCAAGTTGAAGCATGTTTTCGGGTTTATCACCGTCTAATAAATACAGCTATCAGTAGGGAGGGATGATGCTCACTTGTGACAACCTCATTTCATATTCTCGCCAGTTGGGCATGCCTCAGATTTTGAGGTGTAATATAGCCCTGCCAAATCAGCAGTAGCCCATTACTCATCCCCCTCTGTGCTGTCTCCTGGCTGGTGCTCCGGCACTAATGCAGATTACAGGGATATATGAGGGCTATTTTGTTCGCTGCAGGGTGGAAACGATCACCGGCAACCCCATCCCTCTCTGATGCACGACTCTACATCTGTCCCCCCCCCCCCCCCCCCCCCCCGCAAAAGCCTATCTGGATATCCATCAGAGCCAAGCCCCTTATCAGATCTAAGGCGGCTGCATCTATTGCACATCAATTATAGATGCTGTGTGTGAAAAATTGGGTCACTCTATCAACACTTTCCCTCGATCCATGGAGACATTGTTTAGTTAAGTGATTAGTGGCTTATCTTTACATACAGTTGCAGTTGTAAGTGTTAAATGGTGCGTTTATGATGCATGGTTACAGCAGCACAATTGCCTTAAGTGAGGAAAAACTATTTGCCACAGTAATTTTGGTATGATTTAATGTGGCTCCTTTTTCCACAATTTAGATCAATTAATCAGATATTTACACAATGTTTGCTTTTATGCTCTTAAGTGGCCTTTCTTTGACTCATCTGGACAGGAAGTCACACAAGTTGTTCTTACATCACAATCCATTAGAACCGCTTTGCTCTCCTCTTGCACTGACACAGGTGGTGACAAATGAGCCACGCTGCATTCGTGCAACCCAAATTCATTTCCAACTTGCTCCCTGACGGAGAACACAGACGTATTATTCAAATTTCTAACCCATTCACTCTGAGTGGTACACGTCAGAAAACCTAAACGTTTTAATCTTCATGCAAGTCTCTCCTCATCTGTTACATAAATAGACCATTCATCATATTATTGGGCCTTTACAGCTTGACTGTTTGAGTGATCCGTTTCTCAAACAGCCCCCTCTCCCTGCAGCCCAATCAATCATTTTTCAATGAAGATGTCACAGCTCATTGTGTGGAGGGTTACCATTCGGGGTACCAGAATCATTCCCCGAATGATTCCGGTTTTTGTGTGTGAAAGCCGGAGCCATTTTGATCCAGTGGATGGTTTGAATAATTTGGCCAAAACACTGTTCCATTTTACTGCTGGCTTGTCAACAATTTTCACCTCAGTGGAGGTGGTAGCAGGTGTGGAAATCTCTAAGCATGCTTGCTATTAACTTTTCATTAGGTGCATTAAACTGCACGAGTCATCAACAAGTAGTTGCTGCTCGACATAATTGGTTTGTGGTTAATGTCTGTTTTGAAGCTGTAAGTGTCAGCGAGCTGCGGAAATCCCAGCGGGAGCTCTTTAAGACTTGAGATTTTCTCAGGAAGAAGCACTTTTTAAAGACAGGCAGCCTTTAAAGACTGGCAGCCTAAACTGCACGGCAACAATTTCTTCCAGGCTGTGCATTGTTATCCCAGCCACTCATAATGATCCTTTATTCAATAACCAACCCGCAGGATTGTCTCATTAAATAACCAGCTGCAATGCAGTAATAAAGATTTCATTTCTCATCTTGAGTTCTTGCGTTTGCACATCTCACCTCTCCTCTCTTCTTTCTCTTTCCTCTGCTGCAGCCTCCACCAAGGAGTTGATGCGGAGACCTGTGACAGCTGGAGCCGGCGACATAACCTTCGAACACAAGTGTTTTCACCAAACACACTTCAGGGAAATTACAGTGCTGTGCAGAAAGGTGGTAGCTTATTTCTTTATGTTTTGTTTCTAAGGAGCAAGGCTTTTTTTTGGGTGTTTTAAGTTGGCTTCTTACTTTACTTTGGTTGTTTTTCACTAATCTGCAGCCCAATTCCTGACAATTTTCAGTAGAATCCCTTGTACTTTAAGCCACACATCTCATTGGCTTGTGAAAGCATGCATATTTTATCAACCTCTAAATCTAAACCATTTAAAAAAATGCACAAAGTTGTGTTCATCTCTTGGAAGCGCAGTATAAACCAACTATTGTCTGGTTTACAGCTGTACAGTCTTCTAATGATATGCAAATATCTAAATTTGTGACACAAAGGGATGAAAGATTTATCAGTTACTGGGTTAATAATGATGTACTTCTGACCTTTTAAAAGAAGCACAGTTTGCTTGAGGTTAATTTAGGATCAAATCAGTAAAACGCCTAATTAATAAACTTGGTAATTTGCATTTTAATTGAAAAGTTGTATCTCATATCGACATGTCACCAACATGTCATATGCGCGGTCGCTTATTGCATCAATATGACTGATAGATTTATGCAACAAGTGGCATTTATTGTCAATCTGATCTGCTTTATTAACACATGCAGCTGATTTATCCATCAAAGTGACCAATATCTAAAATATGGGCTTATGAGTTAACTTTTTAAGCCTTTGAATATACTTTGCATTCTTCTGATTGTTTTATTTTCTCACTTAGCCTCTTTTTATTGATTTTTGTTTTTGTTTTTCCTCCCAAATATCCATTGAACTTGGTAAAATATGATGAACATCACACACATTTATCTCAAATCTTGTATATTTCATGGCCTGTATCATCATCTGCACTCTTTGTGGTCCGCATCGAAAGCTCCACTCTTACTGAAGTGAGATTAATGAGATTTAATCTTTTACCTCATTGCGAATGCTTTATCTCATGAGGTCATTCATTGGCGCGTCAGCCCTCCTCCACCTCCCTACCCTCACCGTACCTATGTTGCAAAATTAAACTTGAATTAGATCATTAGCATACAAAGCAGGAAACCTACTGCCGTGGAGTCATACATATTTATCTGGACGTGCCTGACTTGTGCATGCACACCATCATACTGTAACCCCTTTTGCATGCAAACACCCCTGTTTCTCTTGTGCAGGAGACAAGCGAGCACAGACTATGAAATGGATATTAATTAGAGTAGGTTGGTTTTCAGAAGCATAAATTTAACTGCAAACCATCTGAGTAAATTCAAGGTTTTCATCCAAACAAGCTTTTCGAAACATGGCAGGTTGACTGGAAACTGTGTGCATTTGGAACCAGAGCAGATGGATTTTGATTAGGATCGTTGCTTTCAACGCATCAAATATTGCTCGCACACAGAGGAAATGCGAAATGCCTGCAGTCCAAACTCATCTGCTACACATTAACAAACAGAAAAAGACAAACGGGGAACACGGCCTTCTGAATAATCATGCGTTGCCTCATGAATGACTCCTTTTCTCTCTCCTTTCCCCTCTGTCCTTTCCACTAGAAATTAACTTTCTCCTTAACCACTCTCCCTGCTTCCTGGGGATCACTTTCCAGCCTTCTTCTTCCTTCCAGCTGGGAGAACAACTCCCTCCTTTTGCAGCTATGTGGACTCCTCCATTAGTATTCCTTCCTCCTTCCCGCTTTTCCCTCCCTCCTGTGAGATTGCTGTTGTGTCTTATGGCTTTTTATTCCTACGTGATGGTAGATGGGTTCATGTAGGAGTAGAAGCCACTAAACACACGGTGAGTGCTCGACATGCTGGCCAACACATGCAGAGAGCTTCCTGTGGATATGACAGCTGCCATGTTCACATCAATGTCCTGCCCATTATCCCAAATGCACACAAGGTTTAAATATAGTTCAGGGACCGCACTGAAGAGTGGGGCTGTTTTAGACTGGAGTCACAATTTGGTCCAAATTGGAGCGACAACTATAGATTTTTATTATTTTCGGAAAAATCCACAGCAACTTTCAGCTGAAAAACCAATCCTCAGTGCAGAATTGTCTTAACCGACCTACTTTCCCCAGCTGCATGCTGGCTGCTTGTGTCTCCAATTCGATATTAATTTCTTCACTTCCCTGCCCTGCGGTCCTTGATCAGAACTGCAGCTTGAAAGATCTCAAAACCACTTTCGAAATAAAATGACTCTCTCAGGTAGGTCACTCAATAATGTCTGAATGTATTTGCCGTTTCCCTGTTAAGTTGTGCAGAAAAGGTTCATATCCCTTTTTAACAGCACTAGAAGGTTTCCACACTGTAGCGCGACATATTACAGTCCATACTTTAAGTTCTGGAAAGTAGTCGTTCTATCAGACACTTTTCCATTATTTACCGGGTATTTATTGGTTTCTATGGTCCTTCTGAGTAGTAACTTATCAACTACTTTTCTTGAACTTAGAAGTTACTTTGCTGAATTTACCGGGCATAGACATATAACTTTGATTGAACCTAATAATAGTTTCAAAAATGTTGTCCAAAGATACTTGGTAAGTTCCAGAAAGTTGTGTCTAAGTTCTGGGAAGGTAACGGATGACTTTTATTGACGTTGCAGGATTGTACCATGATGTTTGGGGAAAGTAACGAGTTCTGCAAAAGTACATCCTGTTATATAGAGCCACCAAATTGTGAAAGTATTATTTCAAACTTTTTTGCTCATCTCTAAAGTACAGATTTCATACCTCTGTAGTTTTAAAGCCGTTCAAGAGAACGTTGTAATATTTTTTCATTGCGTCACTTTCGCATCGTTGACTGTGGACTCTTAATAAAGTATTTTTGATATGTCTATAATGCTATTTATATGTTCTACAAAGTTTGATTAGTTTTAAATCACTCAGATGAACTAAAATTGTGTGACTAGTCATTGGATGGTTATCTTCCTTTCTCTCTAAAAACCTGAGCTCTTATATCTCTGATTGCAACGTTACTGAATGTACCTTTTGACCGAATCTTTTCTGTCTCAAACCTGAGTGATTGAAAGCGTGCAAAATCACCATTTAAACTGTAGCGTAGAAATGTGGTTTCATTGACCCTGCCTCAAACATGTAAGGCCATATTAAAGTGTTGTGGTTAAAATACATTCGCTTCTGAGTGGACAAGACAACAGAAAAACTGCATTGTATTTATTCACAAACCAAAAACGGGGACTGCAAAAGCTCTTGTGACTGAAATGCTTGTACCTTTGAAGACAACACAGATGCAACAAACGATCTTTTTTAAAATGCACTGGCTGACTCATTGTGAATCACCTTGGTGCAGAAGTTGAACAGGGAGTTCCTTGAAAAGGCTCGAGTCTGAGGAGACCAGCAGGAGACCGGCTCAGTCTGTTTTCTTAGATCTGAAGGGGTCGCAGTCTAAAGTGCCAGATTTTATTGTAATTCACAGTAAATTTCTAATTGTTTTAGATATTTCACTCAAAATAGTAGGAGTTGGTAACCTTGAAGCACCAGATTTTGAATGTTTTTCCAACCAGCTTTCCTGATAAGTTTTTCAATCCCTTCAAAACTTCAAGGCAGGAAACTTTAAATCAACTCTGAGCAACCCCCTTCATTTCCCTCCTAAATTATGTACAAATTCTGGCACCCTAATAATGGCGCGGCAATAACTTTTCGCCTGGGCTGAACTTGGTGTCAACTAATTAAGCAAGAAACTCGAATTATCCTGCTGGTGGGTTCATTCGTGTGCTGCGGGGTTTGGGTTTAAATGTCAACTCCCTGTTTGTGTTTGCTACGAAATACGCTGCCAGCCTGCGCTCCTTACACGCAAGTTGAATAAAGTCTAAACAGGCAGAAGCCAAGAGCTGAATTATTAATCCCTAGATATTACAAGAAGCTGACACATGTTTGCAGTTGTGGGACATTGCTCCTTCGCTCATTTGAGATGCATAATAATTTGAGATGAAAACGAGATAAGTTCTGCCAAAGTTTAAGGATTTCTTTTTAAGCTATAAGATGTTGTGATCTAAAATTCAGAGGGGAGGCTTGACAAGTTTCTGTTGCCTGCATTATCTGTTTAATTTATTTTTCAGGTTCCCACTCCCACATAGAGTTTTTTTTCCCCCTGCTTTATTGAGTCGTGAGGTGGTCTGAGAGAATATTTGAACAGAAGGAAGACATTAAAGAAGGCAGAGGAAGGCTTCGATTTTTAACCCTGTGGGGGTCCATGGGAATCTAAAGGTGGGAATCAACAGTGATGAAGTCTACGGGAAAGAGCCTGCATTATTTACAGATGCACAGGCTCATAAAGGGGGAAGCAGTGTTTGAATAGATCGCTCCTGTCTTTTCGTCTTGCCCAAGGGTTCGCTTCACAGTTATGATCCAACCAGACTGCAAACCTCACATTCAAATGTCAAAATGATAAGACAGGCAGCACTTGGGCTCATTTTAATATTGACAGCTGTTCATTTTTTCCAAATTACGGCTTTCGTGACTCTACGACTCATGATCGGATTCTGCAAGGTCGCCGATTCCTCAAGTTCCGGTGGAAATCATCAACTCTGGTGTAATGGGATTTTCCTCTGACAGATGCAATAATGCGGTGTGTTTGTGTACAGTAGGTTTAATGTACGAGTGTTGTTCTATTTTATCTCCACCCTGCTTCAGGCTCTGCTTTGATTTTTCTGTAATAAATAATGCTCTTTTGTCTTCTGTGCTGCATTTGTTCCCTGTTGTAATCCCTCTACTGCTCAATAAATTATGAATAATGCCAGTTCAACCTGCTGTATATCTCTTTTTTTCATTTGTCAGATGGTATAGTTTTCTCCCTTTTTTTCTAAAAAAAAAAACGTGCTCAGGCATCACAAACTCTTTCGGTGAGCAGTTTAACTCAAAACTCACTGAGATCTCAAAAGAAATACCAGAAACGATCTGCTTTTTGTGCACAGAACGTGAGCAGGAACGCAAGAGCACAAGGAATATTAATAGTCTTCTTGCACATTTAGCTATGTTTCAGTATTGCATGTAGGTACCAATAAAAATAATCTTTTACCATCTTCCTGATTATTTGGATACAAAAATCCACTAAGTGAATAATTTTGCTGCAAGTCTTTTGGGACAACCAGGCTTATATATTCAGAGACTGATGTTCTTGTTTGTCTTTGCAAAATGACTCGATCTCTATCAAATTGGAAAGAATGCATCTGTAAAAGGAGTTTAGGTTTGAAATTACGTCGTTATAGGAAGCAATTGTTTTGATCTGAACCTTTCCAACGGGTCTTTGTCCTGCTGGAAGGTGACCCCACCCAACTCCCAACTTTGCAGCCACTAATGGGTCTTCTTCCAGGATTCCTCTGTATTTAGCTTCATTTGACTCTCTTCCTTCTGAAACAAATAATCTCCACAGCATAAGGAGAAACACCATATTTTGAAATATGGCAGAGGACAGAACTGTGAGCTTAGGATGATGTGCAGAACTAGATTTTCTGCTGAAACGTTTGCACAATGACTAAAATATTCTTTTTTTTTTTTTTTTTTATCATTTAACTTTTTATTAGTATTTTTCACTTTTGTTTACATACACAATGTACATGAACACTTCACATTCAACATAACATAACATAAAACTTTAGCTTGGGAGCTATTCTATTCTATTTGACCTTTGTCCCGTCTAGTTTGCCTGTTCTTTATTTTTGTCGCTGTCTTTGGTCTTGAATGCTGTCCATTTCATCCACTTTTCTTCCATTTGTGTTTGTTGAAGTCTCAAACGATGTGTCAGTTTTTCCATAATGTAGATTTCTTCTATTATTCCAGTCCACTAAAATATTCATTTTAAGTATCAGACCAGATTAAATTGTGTTTGCTAGCTGTTCTGCATGGTAGACGCTGTCTTACGTAACACACTTAAAGCACTTTCCCATTCACCTAGTTGCTCTCTCATTTATTAGACTCAAACACTGAAATACAAATTACGAGGCGACTTGTGGTTGAGTGCCTTACCAGAGGGCATGGGTCAAAGCTCAGGACTTAAGCCCCCAACTGATTGCAAGATGACTTCTCTTCCCACTGAGCCTCAGCCATCCTGTGTGGTATGTGGCAAACCTTGAACCACACTTATGATTTTTAACAATGCTTTCTTCTTGCCACTCACCTGTTAAAGCCAGGATTGTGAAGATTTTAACTGAAGCCTGGCGAATACTGAGTTGAACAATAGTATAGAGCCTGAACATGTCGCACCGTGCAGCCTCCATATGATACAATCTTGATGGTAACTTTTGTCACTGTACAATAAGACTCAATATGTCATTGCTGCTGAATTGTATCAGAAAGGCCCAACAGACATTGGTCCAATGATCGAAGGACAGCCAGTTAAAGGAGTGATCACACTGAAATGGAAAAAAAGAGAGGAGGGAGAAGAGACATCTGTGGAAGAGCTAATAACTTTGAAATGGAAGATAATCAGAAATCTGTCTCAGCAGTAGTCACCCTACATGACTTTTCATTAAAATTTCAGGCTCCGCTTGATATTTGTTCTAGACTGATTTGGTGAGAAGAATACGCTCATAAGAAAGATCTAAAGATTCATTTGCAAACGATTTTGACAAGGAAAGCCAATTATCGCAGCTTTGTGGAGCTATTATTCTGGTTTAATAGTCGCCCTCTCATCAGGATCTCCACCCTGAGCTGTCGATCTCTGCAGCTCACCCAGAGCTACTTTAAATCTCTTCCCTGATTAAAACTCTTCTTGCCTGATAGCTGAGTTTTACTGGATGTTTATGCAGATATCAGACTAAGGGAGGCTGAATACAAACACATGTTTAAGACCTTCATTTGTAACTAAAAAAGAAAAGTTAAATGGCTAGGGATGCATTTGAAAAGGGACTTTATTGTGTAAATTTTGTTTTTGTGTTTCCAGTCTCGTATTTACTGCACAAAAAGCCTCATTTTTATCTTTAGTAGAGTTCAGAGAATAAACTGAGTGAAGCTCTTCCTCTCACGCTTGTATTAAAGTTGCAGAGTAGCTTGATATTAAAATACCATTCCATGTATTAATCATTAAAGCTAAACTTTTATTTGCAGAATTTGACTAGAAAGCTTTCACATCAAATCACATTAGATGTATATTTCAAGAGAATCAAATTAAAGAAGTTTATTTTTAAAGTTTATTTAACCATTTTTTCTTGATCTGAACTTAGGGAGTTTCATATTTGTAGGGAAATCTGCGAAATTCTGAAAAGCGGCCTAATTATGTAGACTCATCCTTCACATCAGTTCCACATCACAGGACACATCTGTGTCAATATTTGACAGACTTTGTCTTTTAATTACATATTCCCTTTTGTGCACTCTCCCAAATTTCAGGCATTATCTCATTACCGCTTGCGTGCCAACAAACCTCTTTGCACTTCCTCTAATTGGAATGAGGAGCGGTGCCAGTGTTTACAGAGGAGAGGAGAGGCATGTCGCTGGAAATTTGTGAGCGGAGAAGACGCAAAAAAAGTGTAAGGGCAGCCTGTGGATTTCCTCTGATTTCATCAGTAAAAAAAAAAAAAAGACGTGTGGGGCGATTCCCAAGACAACAGGCAGCTGGTGTATGTCGGCGAGCTTCGCTGCCCAAAATCTCTGAGAAGAAAGTGAAAGAGTCTCATGAAGGCTCTGCAAGTCATCCTCGGCTTTAGAGTTAACTCCACCTTTCAGCTTTACTGCCGCAAGTCATCTGTGCACGGTTACAGGGCGCTGCAAGCATGGCGTCCTTATTTTGTAATGCGCTGATGGCGTTACGTGTAGCAATAGTCAATTCAAATAACTGCATTTAGACATTATTTGCTTAATGGTGTCCACTTGAAAGCATTTTTGATCCCATCAGAAACAACAAACTGCCCACCAGATGGGTCAGGGAGCAAAACGGAAAGCAGAGAGAAATTATAAAACGACATCCAGAGCATGATTGTTGATTATTCAGTCCACCTGCTGAAAATCTACCAAAACATGGCCGCCTACGTAATCTTACAGGCTGGAAAAGGAAGCAACCAAGAGGGTTGTAGTAAATCTGGTGGAGCTGAATCAGGTAGTGGTTAATAAGTCTGTAATCATTGGCTGAGTTTTGTTTTGAAAAATTTTAGTTTCAATCTTTAGTTTTCTTTCTCCTTCCCAAAACTTCAACAAAATCGAGCAGTGTCAGTATTTGTGCACTAAGCTAAACTAACCCTTGTTGTAAATTGGTGAAAAAGAAAGCCACAAGATCTGCTTTCAGGTTGGATATTTTTGCAAGATAAGTTTTTAGGGTTTATTTTTGGTGCAACAAGCGTTTTCAAGTCATATCTGCAAAGTCAGGCTCATCTGGACTCCACTAACTGTGTAATCAGTGCGTAGTTAACACTTTGTTTATACTCTCTCGAGCTTCTTTGAGCTTAGTTGGTAGATTATCGCTTCATAGATTATATAATTGGACACGATGCATGTCTGCTGGAGGAGTCCGATTCAAAGAGGGGGAGAAAAAGGAAGGGCAGAATCAGCTGGAGTTCTTGTTTTGCAGCCTCTAATTTACAAAAGTTGTGCCTTTCAAAGGTCTACATGACATTTTGGAAATGATCTTCTCACAGCGTGACCTGCCGAGATC